>NC_141028.1:34040000-34211250 GCF_052040795.2 Danio rerio
ATCATCTCAGACTGGTTTCTTGAACATGACAATGAGTTCACTGTATTCAAGTGGCCTCCACTGTCCCCAGAACTCAACTCAATAAAGCACCTTTTGGATGTGGTATAATGAATGTACAGCCAACAAATCTGCAGCAACTGCGTGATGCTATCATGTCAATATGGACCAAAATCTCTGATAAATATTTCCAGTACCTTGTTGAATCTATGTCACTCTAAAGGCAAAAGGGGGTCCTCGGTACTAGTAAGGTGTACCTAATTAAGTGGCCGATGAGTGTGTCCTGTATATGGTAAACTATTAATTTACAGTGAATATTTATAGATTGTTCATCGTTTCATGCATGCAAATTTGGCTATACATGTGTGCATTGCATCTTTTGTGTGAATTATTATTGAGATCTATTAATAATCATAACTAGACTTGTAAAATGACTACTGAAAATACAGCGTTCCATTGTCAGAAATAAATGACAGTTTATTCACAATCCTGCGTGCTTAAGGGTCTAAGTTACAAACACACAGAATGCGAGTCCAGTTGTAAACAGAGATCAGTCGATAATTGAGTCACTGAGATCACAGTCTTTCTCAACACAATCATCCTTGGGCCACTTTAAAACCACTGGGACCTGTGTGTGCAATTAGCCTGCAAAAAGTCACTTTGAATCCAAATGACCAGGCTAATAAACGATCAACTACTTCAAAGTTCATCATTGTTTATTACTCTGCAGTGCTAATGTGTCGCCTCTCACCTTGTATAAGGTGAAAAGCGCATTTAGGTTAATCTTGTGTATAAGTCACAATCCCGGTGGGCAATGTTCTGCACAGTGCCTCTATATATCGCGCTGTCCTCATTACAGAAGACCTGAAACATGTGCTGGAGTCATTTATTAAACATGAAAGGGGCGATATGCCATTGATCCTACGGTCAAACTCACAGCTTTTAATATGACACTTTGCAAGTCTTTTTCAAAAGCAGTCTTTCTGAAGTACTGGCAAGCCGCAGCTTCGTGACTTTTCTTTTTTTAGTGTGTCTTATCCGACACACCTGATTCAGAAGCTAGTTAGTGGAGCTCACCAGGAACTGAACCATACGTGTTGGATAAAAGAGACAAAATGTCCAGAGCGGTGAAAGTTGAGAGGTAAGTTTTAAAGGGATGGTTCAGTCAAAAATGTCAAGTCAGTCATCATTTATTCACCCTCATGCCAGTCCAGGTCTGCTTGACTTGTAAATATAAAACAATTGAGTAATTTCATATACAAAATTATGTAAATATTTTCATTCAGTTAGTCACTATAGTACACGATATCTGAAGTGGATCAATACATCAAAGTTGTCCTAAAACTATTGAAAAAGCAACCATTCTTAAAACATATTTGAAAAACTTTTGATCCACTTCAGCGGTTGACTACTGTATGTTACTGTAGAACTCGGTCACTCTAGACCACAAAATCTGTCTTTTGTTGAACGAGTATATTTTTTGGCAGTAGTCAAAATGCATTGTATGCTTCAAATTTGTTCTAAAATCATTAAAATATTTAGTAAATAAGATCCCGTTCTATGAAGATATTTTGTAAATTTTCAACTCTAAATACAGTTGAAGTTTTAATTATTTGCCCCCCTGAACTATTAGCCCCCTGTTTATTTTTTCCCCAATTTCTGTTTCAACATCTGCTCCGCTTCTGCTGCCCGCTCCACTGGTCAAGCAGCAACGCCGAGCCTCCAGCTTGACTGTGATGCCACCACCCCAGGGCGCCGCTAAGTCCGGTAAACGGACCGCGAAGCATTCCTGGGACGGGCGATACGGAGAAGAGGGGACCTGCTCTTTCCTTGGTGGGGGGCTGCGGATTTCTACATCAGTCCACAACAACTCTAAACTCATCACTGCCGGCCTCCGGGCTAGCGGCAACCAAATTTCCAAAAGAGCAGTTTTCTCCCTCTCCGGATACGCAAACCCAAGCACTGCCAGTCTGGGACGCTCCGCCTTCCAGCTCACAGCGCCGGGACCCTTTGCCTCAGGCCCTCAGAGTGCAGCAGAACAGACTCCTTTCTTTCACTCCGGCCTCACCGCGGGATCCAGGGAGGAAGGTAAGAGAGATTCTCTTATTTTCAGCTCTTCCTCAGGAGGCACCGCTTCCCGGGATGAGCACTCCCGTCCTGAGCTGCCCCTCCACTGGCACGTCAGCGATTGCTCCGATGGTGCCATAAACATGGTGGCTCATATGGACAGTCAGACTTGGCTATGTGATTCTGTTCGCTATTCGCCCTCCCAAGTTCACGGGTGTCCTTTTCACGAGGGTTATCCCCGACAACGCCCCTGTCTTGCGAGAGGAGATTGCTGTCCTCCTGGTGAAGGATGCAATATAGCAGGTCCCTCCAGCCAGTTTACAGCCCGTATTTCATCGTGCCCAAAAAAAGCGAGTGTTTAAGGCCAATCCTAGATCTGCGCAGACTGAACTGTCATTAACACAAAATGCCTTTCAGAATGCTCACGCAGAAACGCTTGCTGCAGAGCGTCTGTCCAGAGGATTGGTTTGCAACCATAGACCTGAAGGACACATGTTTTCATCAATGTACATCAATCTCCATTCTTCCACGCCACCGCCCTGTTCTCCAGTTTGCGTTCGAAGGACAAGCGTGGCAATGCAAAGTATTCTCCTTCGGGCTCTCTGTCTCCCCGGGTTATTAAGCTGGTGGAGGGTGCTCTAGCACCAAGGCGGCTCACGGGCATCCGCATACTCAACTATCTCGATGACTGGCTCATTCTAGCCTCATCTCGCGATCAGTGGATTATAGAGACAAAGTGCTTCGGCACCTCAACCAGTTGGGGTTTCAGGTCAACCGAAAGAAGAGCAAACTTTGCCCTGTGCAGAGGATCTCTTATCTCGGCTGGAACTGGATTCAGTCGCTATGGTTGCGTGCCTCTCCAGAGGCTCCTAGGGCATATGACATCCGCAGCTGCGGTCACGCCGCTCGGTTTGCTTCATATGAGACCACTTTAGCATTGGCTTTGCGATAGAGTCCCCAGACGGGCCTCCTTTGGAGGAGGCAGTCTCAGCCCACTCACTGCTTTGTCCCGTTTGCGCTTTGCCCCTTTATATGAAACGAACGCAAGATGTAAGATCATGTGAACAGCTCTTTATCTGTTAGGGTGGTCGGCAGAAAGGAAGTGCCATATCAAAACATAGATTGGCCCACTTTTTAGATGGCACTGGATGCCATCACCCTTGCTCATCAATGCCACGGCGAGCCACGCCCGCTATCGTGAGAGTGCACTCCACAAGAGGTGTTGCTTCCTCATGGGCGTTAGCACACGATGCCTCTCTCACAGATATCTGCAGAGCTGCGGGTTGGGCGACACCTAACACATTTGCGAAGTTCTATAATCTTCGAGTCTACACGCTACATGCATATTGAGGATCGGTGCCAGCTATGTGCATCCTTACTTGGTGATGCCATATGCATTCTTACCACTGTGTGTTCCCCCTTATTAGGCGGTCCCGTGTCTTCTCTAAACCGCTAACCAGCTTATCATATGTAGCACTCCCCCTCATTAGGGCTAGTCCATATGTCTATTTACCATCAGGTCTCCCCTTTTGGGTAGCAGGTGGTAATATGTTGGGCCTAGGGGACGTTGGAAGGTTGCGCTCTTGGTGATGTCAGTGCGCTCTTGCTTTGGCTTGGTAAACTACACATCAGGACCGCTACGGGCTTTGGCTGCTGTGGCGCTTTCCATACAGTCTCCCAAAAGTCTGTTTAATACAGACACACGTAGGAATTTCCTTATGAAGGGGAATGTCCTGGTTACGTACAAAACCCACGTTCCCCGAATAGGGAACGGAGACGTGTGTCTCCACTGCCACAACACCTGAGTCTTCAGGTGGGAGCTGAAAGATCAACTGGCTCTAGCAGTCGACTGGTATAGCCCTAATTGGCTCATCATTTTCAGCTGTGGAGCTAAGCTTTGCCAATTCAATAGGCATTTCATTGGCCCGTTTTCATATCTTCAGATGTGATTGATCGTATAAAGCACTCCCAAAAGTCTGTTTAATACAGACACACATCTCCATTCCCTATTCGGGGAACTTGGGTTACGTATGTAATCAGGACTTTTTTTTTTACTGTGTATAAATTTGTACAATCCCAATTTTGTCCAATCGTATCTGGATGCAGACTTGGATTTGCAAGCTGAGACATATCTCAGCAATGCAATGTTTGACACAAAGCACTTAATGGAGCTAGTGGTCAGGATTTAGGAGTGGGGTTAGGGGTGGTCAGTGGTGGAAAGAGTACTAAAAAATCATACTCAAGTAAAAGTACCATTACTTGCCTAAAAATGTAGAGCATGTAGACTAAATGTCTCTTTTGTAAATATTACTCAAAGTATGAGTAAAAAGTAGACCTTTCAAAAGTACTCGAGTAGTGAGTACTACACTGTAAAAAGCTGATGAGTTTACATGTAATTTGTGGATGTGTGTGTAAACGTAACATTCTGTAGTGCATGTAATTACAGAGAAGGCACATCACATCATAAGTCGGTATGATGGCATAACTGCGATATGGGTTGCGTATAGGGAGGCTCGACTCTAATGTTTTTTTGCCACTCTTCAGAGAAAGACTGGAAATATGGGAGAAATACAGAAAAATACCTTTACGGCATCATAGCAAGATTGAACTGTAAAATACGGGAGAATCTCGGGAAAAACGGGAGGGTTGACAGGTATGATCTAAACAGTCTCTAAATCAATGCGTGTAAAGATTTTGGACATCTTCTTGGACATTTTTAATGGTTCCAAACAGTTTTGGTTCCATACTTTTTCTTTGTCTTGAGGTAGTTAATTATTATGAGATTTACCTTCTATTTGATTGGACACGAATAACAGGACTTTATTACTTAAGAAAAAAGTAGTGACTGCAAGTTGAAGGAAAGTAAAGGAGTAAATGTACCATACAGCGCTAAAAATGTACCCAAGGGAAAGTAAAAGTCCCTATTTTTATACTACTTAATAAATGAGAATTTCTGAGAAAAACTACTCAATTACAGTAGCTTGAGTATTTGTAATGCATTACTTTACACCACTGGGGGTGGGGTGGGCATTGCATTAAAAAGCATTGCATGTACAGTAACACCAAGTCTGCATCCAGACTCTTCTAGATTTGTCTTAAACATTTATTTTATGCAATTTTTTTACACTTCCAGGGATAATTATGTTTATGGGTTAACATTCTTTTGAAAAATTTTACATTTTAGTATGATTTACATTGTACAGACTCAATTAAATCTGGCAACACATGTTTATCTGTGAAATCAAGCTTAAAGTGATCCATAAATGTCATAATCACATATGGGGAGGTAGAATGAGCTACAGTTTTGTAACATATAGAGTATTAAATGGCCTTCATGTTACTCTAAAACACTCAGTGAAGTGGAGCAGAAAAAAATATCCATCAGTTCCCACTTCATACACTCATCCACAGGTGGTTTGTTTTGAGCACAGGAGCATGCAATTTTACTGCTTGATAAATACAGGCAACAACTCAAAGCATCATGTACTCATCTTCTCTTATAGGACCCAAAATAGATACATATTAAGTATCCTCTTTGAAGCAAAGGGAAATGGTGATAGCAATGATAGGAGAAAAGCATGTGCAGTGATGTGCAAGCCATTTATATGCGCACATAAACCTTTATGTAAAAACTACATGTGGATACATTAATCAGAATGTATATGAAATTATAATGTAAAGAAATCATTCTGATTGGTGAGTTCAAATGTACATTTTATGTGTTCCAAAGTAAGAAAAATCTAACCTGCCAATCTGTATCATGTCTTTTGCCTAGTACAAATGATTTGTCATAGCATGACCTTAAATAATAATAATAATAATAATAATAATAATAATAATAATAATAATAATCACATAAAAGACTGCAGTGTTTTAGGCTGTGTTAATTGTTGACAAAAATATCCAAATTTGTCATAATTTTCATGACAAACTAGTTTTTTACAGACAACAACAAGATGAAAACTAAATTTTAAAAAATTAAGTGATGCTGATGACAGCTATAATTAAAATATGCTGACATTTTTGTTGACTAATAAAAACTACAATAATGTAATTGAGGGATGTTTTTTTTTAGAAAATGCCCGATCAGAATTAATCTTGGTGTGTTATTGTCATAACTAGCTCTCTCACAAAGGAACATGATCGCAGGAATTATCAAAACACATATTTATCCACAAACACTTGCACAGGAACATGAAATCATGTAGGAACTAACAGAAACGCCAATAAACACCAGAATAATGATCAAGACCAGACAAGGGACTAAATCAAACTAAGAGGTATAAATGCACAAGGACTAATAGAACTAAATGCATACAGGGATATAACACAGGTGAAACTAATAAACAAACGACAGGCGGGAAAACAAAACAAAAGAATCACATGACCAAGACATAAGCACATGAAGCACATGGAACACAACAAAGAACCTGACTGTGATTCATGACACACACACACACACACACACACACACACACACACACACACACACACACACACACATTTGAAAAGTAACTGGTCCACTGGTAGACAAAGGCAATTATCATGTGGATTGATTGAAGACACATAATTTTACATATTAGGCTACTTACAATGTAAATAAACAATGTATATGTAATTTTTGGTCTTCAATGGAAAAGCTATATTCTAAATTTTATGAGACTATTTTATTTCAGTTGAAGTTAGAATATTTTATGTAAATAAATGTATACAATATTTAATTAAATTACACCTAAATTAAGCCATATGTTTTTTAGTCAACTAAATTTAGAGTAGATTTAGTCAACTAAAACTAGACTAAAACTAAAATGATTCAGAAGACTAAATATGACTAAAACTAAATAAAAAAATACTGTCAAATCGAGCACTGATTTTAGGAAAGTGAAATTGATTGCATCTCTTTCACTTTTTGGCTTATATTGTGTTTAAATTATCTTTAAAAAAAACATTGCTTGATGCCTTTGCTGTGTCAAAAGAAATGTTGCATACTCAAACTCAAATACTTCAAGCTTAATTCCCTCAGCTCATACACTCAGTTAACATTCTTGTTACTACAAAGAGCTAGATCATGCAGCTCTCTTTGACGCCCCGCATTCATCCCCTACTGTGACCTGCTCCAGTCAGTCAGTACAGCAACAACCCACCTTAATCCTCCTGTATCCGTTCCCAAATATTCACAAAGAGTGATAATTAACTCTGCTTCACAATGCAAATTTCCCCCCTATAATCCTGTTGTTGTTAGTGGATGTTTTGTTCTGCATGCAATAGATAACATATCTCCCAGTCAAGCATTAGGAGTCAATGCTCTTAGCTAATATGCATAAAGTTTCTTGCCGGAAAAAATAAAAGTTTCATGCAAAAAATTAAATCTCGCTATGCGCTGAGTATGACACAAATAGCACAAATAAATGTTTGTATAATGTGGTATAAAATGTCACAGATTAATATGTCACATCCTCTTCCGACATGTCTTTGATCTGTAAAAGCCTCAGCATTATTAACCTTGAAGCTGTAATTGCTATATATACACAGGATTACCATGATTACAGGCAACAGAGACATCAAGCTAAAGAAACACATATATAGAGAAAAGCTTGAGCTGACACACACACACACGCACACACACACACACACACACACACACACACACACACACACACACACACACACACACACACACACACACACACACACACACACACACACACACACACACACACACACACACACACACACACACACACACACACACACACACATACAGTGCATACATACATGTATATATGCAGAATATATAAAACACTTTAGTATCAATTCTCACTGTTAACTAGTGGCTTATTACAGGGCCAAACAGAATCTGCAGATCTGCGGACATTTTTTGCTATTTCTTCTGAGTATTTTAAGAGTATCATAACTAAAAATGTATTATATGAAAAAATAATTACTTTAATTCAATGTTTACCGTGAAAATCCAATTAAATCCACTTTTTTTGGCAAACAAAGCAACTCTCTCATATAATATATCTATTAATAGACAGAACATATTACTTCACAAACTGCACTGTAAATAAATCATATGAACATTTTAGTATTACCATTATTATATCACAATAATATTAGTGAAATGAACTTAAAAAATAAATATAAATGTACACACAAGTAATTACATAGTTATGGGCTAAAATCTGTGTATTTCTGCGTGTTCGGATACCGTGTGGGCCTACTAATTACTTATTGCCTGCCCCTTATTAAATTAAGATATTGTTTGTTTATTAGTAGCCTACTTATAGAGTATATAATTTCATTCATTCATTCATTTTCTTGTCGGCTTAGTCCCTTTATTAATCTGGGGTCACCACAGCGGAATGAACCGCCAATTTATCCAGCAAGTTTTTATGCAGCGGATGCCCTTCCAGCCGCAACCCATCTCTGGGAAACATCCACACATGCACCGCATGTCTTTGGACTGTAGGGGAAACAGGAGTACCCGGAGGAAACCCACGCGAACGCAGGGAGAACATGCAAACTCTACACAGAAACGCCAACTGAGCAGAGGATCGAACCAGCGACCTTCTTGCTGTGAGGCGAAAGTGCTACCCACTGCGCCACTGCATTGCCCCGAGTACATAATTTGTAATAAATTCTACATTGTTAATTCTATACATAAAGCCCAATACTACCTTCCAAACTATTACCAAGCAGTTAATTAAGAGTCTATTGATGTAAAACTCATAGTTTATTTATTAGTAGTTAGAATAAAACCTTAAAATGAAGCATGATCATAGGTGTCTTTTGCATAAATGATAGATTGTAATGTTTACTCTTCTTTACTCTTCTTCAACTCCATGACCTGTTGCTTTTTAGTCCTCATGATTAAAATACATAATATAAAGTGGTAACTTTACTGATTAAAAAACAACAAAAAATTAATTCAATCTTAATAATAATGCCAATACACTTTAATAAACATATAATTCTGGCTTATAATTATCTGGTCGCATTTCAAAATAAGGTTCCAGTATTTAATGTTATTATTTAGAAACACAAACTAAGTGTTTGTGCAGCACTTAATAATCAGAATTGTCCTATATTTATTATTGCATTGTTGTTAATATTAGTTAATGCACTTAGTAACTAAAAATGAATGACTTTAATTTCATTAACTAACATTAAAACAGATAAATAAATACTGTGATGAATGTATTGTTCATTGCGTTCATAGTAAATACATAAACTAATGAAAAGTTACTGTAGAGTTTTCTAATTTTACATAATGCCATACATATAAATAATTATCAACTAAATGTTGACCTCTGATATAAATAATAAATAAAAAAAATGTATGATGATCATTTCAGATCTCATTTTGAATTATTTAATTTAATTCGTCACTTTGCAATACAGTTAATCTATTAATTAAACTTGTGTATTAACATTACTTGTATATTAACATTAGTTAATAATTATTGTACATTATGATTTAGCATTTATTAACCTTTGTTGAATTTGGTTACAACATATGCATTTGTTCAATGGCTGTTCATCTTATTACATGTTACTACTAATGTTACTGCACGGCTGTCTGGCATACTCTTTTTCTGATTGGCCAGTTGTGATATTCCTGTTTGTTATTCTTTAACAACAACTGCTAAGTAACACAGGCTCATCCAGATGCAATAGCAATTTCATCGATATACATTATCCCTTAATAAATATATTTTTATTTACTTAATTCCTTAACAATACATTGGATTTAAGCTTTATTGTAAATGTTAAAAATTACATTAAATAAATTTAGTTTGGTAATTTGGGGCAACTAGGAAAATTAGGTTGGGCCAATTAGAAAATTAAGTAATAAGAGCTAGAACATTTAAGTTGGAGTAATAAAAAAATAAGTTAAAATAATTATAAGAATTAAGTTGGGATAACCAGAAAATGTAAGTTGTGCAAACTAGAAAAAAAAGTTTGAGTAATTAGAAAAAATTAGGTTGGGGCTACTAAAAAAAATTTTTTTTAAGCAGCTAGAAAAATATAAGAACTACAAAAAATAAGTTAGCACAACTAGAAAAACAAAGTTACAATAAGCAGAAAAATTAAGTTACAATAACTTCAAATTTTAAGTTCTGTAAAATAAAAAACTATATATATATATATATATATATATATATATATATATATATATATATATATATATATATATATATATATAATCTTTAATAATGACTTTTAGCTAAAAATTCTTTAAAGCTTATTACTAGATATTAAGGTAGTGTTTTGGTTAAGGTATTAGGTAATTTGTGATTTAAAAATAAGATACTTCAACTATAGTATTACTGAAAACTTTATAGTATTACACCACAAATTAAATCTGTTCATCTCTGCATTATCTGTGTAAAGCTGCTTTGGAACAATATGTGTTTTGAGACACTGTTCAGATAAATCAAACTGAATTGAATTGAAATCTCTGAGGTCTAGGAACCTCTCAACCTGATTCACTTTCACAACTTTAAACAGTTTTATCGCACAGCTGGAAGACAAACCTTAACCTGATTTTAAACTGATTATGTTTTGTCTCCTGTAATGGTGAGGCTATTTATATTATTTTAGATTGATTTACTACTTGGAGAGCACTAGAAAAGTCCATTAAAAAGCAGGCCTTATCCCTTCAGCTCTTATCGGGAAACTCCATTTTGAGTGTATCACAGAAAACACAAGCACTTCTTCACAGGACTTGACTGATTTTAAGATTTGAAGTGCACTTACTCTCAGGAGAGCCCTCACATATACTCACTACAGAATGTGTGTACAGCCAGGACTTCAATTTTGTACTTTTATTAAAGACAAACTGAGGCTTCAAGATTTTGCTGCTGTTTCTCTGTTGTAAAAATAATTTGTTTTATTTAAATACCATTTTAATAGACAACTTCATATTTTATGCAGTTATGTTTGTGAACAACCATAATTAGCTCGTTTCAGTTTGGTTTAAGTATGCAAACTCTATATAATACTACATTAGTTTATTGTAAATACCATTCTATAATAGATGTACTATATGTACTATAGTATATACTTTGTATGTATAATGTTCTACACAGTACACATTATAGTATTTGCACTTTATTAATGAATCCTAATTAAGTCTTAAAGTATATGTAATGTATAGAGGGTTGACACAGTGACTCACGGTCACTCGACTCACAGCATGAAGGTCACTGGTTCTAGTCTCGGCTAGGCAAATTGACATCTTTGTGTGGAGTTTGCATATTCTCCCAGTTTTTGCTTGGGTTTCCTCCGGGTCCCCTAGTTTTCTCCACAGTCCAAAGACATGCGCTAAAGGTGAATTGAATAAACTAAATTATGTAATGTGCGTAAAATATTAATTATAATAAATGAATAATTATGACATAAATTCCTGCAGTATACTACTCTGTCTACTTTAAATTACCATAACAAAAAGTGACTATTAATAAACATGCTAAAATGTTGTAGCATCTTGTTGTTTTGTGGCTATTTCAAAATGAAATATCCAGTGAGTGGTGTTAAAAAAGCCTGTTTTTTCTCAGAAAGTGTATTACTGTTGAACAAGCACATATTACAGCAATTCAGATATCAAATGCCTCATGAGTGGGGCTAAAATGTTATTGCTTTATCCTGTTTAAAAATCGATTCTCTGCAAATTTTTTATGTTGAAAGTTTGACCACAATCTAACAAATGGACTCTTAAACAATTGAAGTTTTGAACAATAAACAGTATTAAAATATTAATAATAATATAATTATCATATATAATTATATATATAACTATTAGCCCCCTTTGAATTTTCTTTTCTTTTTTTAATATATCCCAAATGTTGTTTAACAGAGCAAGGAAATTTTTTACAGTATGTCTAATAATATTTTTTTTTCTAAAGGAAGGCTTATTTGTTTTATTTCAGCTAGAATAAAAGCAGTTTTTAATATTTTAACACCATTTGAAGGTCAAAATTATTAGCCCTTTTAAGCTATTTTTATAGTCTACAGAACAAACCATTGTAATACAATAACTTGCCTGATTACCCTAACCTGCCTAATTAACCTAATTAACCTATTTAAGCCTTTAAATTTCAGTTTAAGATGTATAGAAGTGTCTTGAAAAATATCTAGTAAAATGTTATTTATTGTCATCATGGCAAACATAAAAGAATTCAGTTATTAGAAATGAGTTTATAAAACTATTTAGTTTAGAAATGTGTATCTGTTAATAATTTCTGACTTCAAGTGTAAATACAGTACAGAAATGTAATGGTAAAATACCAAAGTACATAGTTTTTAGGTTTGCATCTTAATTTATGTGACCAACCCCCAAAATATTTTTTTTAATTTAGCAAAGAATTCAATAATTCACTTTAACTTTTGATTATTAAAATTTCACACAGCAAAAAAATGTCCTATAAATCAATATATAAACACCTATCAACACATATATACATTAAAAAATAAGGTTTTGTTTTTGTGCATATTACCTACAATGAACTTTACCCTGAACACAACCAGTGTTGAAGAAAAAAAGTGTGATTAAAAAAAGCATTTAATGAAGTAGCAATGCGTTTTTTTGCTGGTTTTACACTAGTCAGAGTTGTTTTGTCAAGCCATGTTTCACAAAAATTGTAAAGAAGGATTTGCCTTAAAAATACAACATAGGATGAAGAGCAAGTTTACTCCAATGCAAAATGTATACATAAAGCAATAGATATGTCATGCAATGGTTTAGTTTGCTAAATTACTTTTCTGGGGTGATGCATTGGTATTGTAAAAAACAAAACTCTAGTCTCATTAATCCATGATTTGTGTGAAAATAAACCCAATTGGTTGGTGTACTATCTATACTGTACAAATCAGCTGAAAACTGCAGTGAGTAAAGGCACGTTTCTAATGATCAACAACTAGGATATAGGGCATATGGCTGATGCTAAAAATACATTTGAGATGCAAATATTTATACTTCAAAAGGAAACCCTCAATTTGGTGGCTTATTTTCTTGATTTTGGTCTCATTACACTTCTCTGATCACATTTTCTGTTTGAAGATGCCAAATATCACCCCCAGACAATCCCATGATCATTACAGGATTCTCTGGGATTCCTTTCGCATTCATTTATTCCCTTCTCTGCTCTGTTTCGAGTCACTGGGCCCTTGTTCCCTTGTTCTTTGTAGTCTATCCTTTTAAGAGGTATGAATCCCCCTTGCGAGTTTCTTTGCCTGGAGCTCAAAAAGTAGGAGCTATAAAGGTGGCAGACAGTGAGGAACTCTGGGTAAAGAGAAACGCCGCTGTATCTCAAAGAGGGCAGAGGACAGAGAGAGATTGACCGCAAGGAAATGAAGAACCCAACCCATAAGAGAACTGAGAGAAGATTCTTTATGTAAATGCAAATCCTCTACTGATATTTCGCTCTGCTTAAAGAATAAATCTGATTCTGAGCTGGTAAAAACATTCAAGAGATGAAATTTGACTAAGCAGGAAGTGCAGGCTTTTTTCATTCAAGCCACTCAGACAGTGAAGTAGAAGAGAAAAATATGATTCATTTTTTTTTGTAATTTTCATAAAGAAAACTGATGTTCACACTGTGCTAGAGAGCCTGCTCAAAGCCATATGCTCTTTCCTTTATTTATTTATCCATAATGCTGGACCAGGCCATATCCTGAGCAGATGCTGTGGCGGTCATGGAGAAGCGGGGAGCATGAGATTGATTCCTAAAAGACACAGTAACAGAAAAATCTTTGCATTGATCCAAGAGCTAGCCTAAACACCCGCCGTTGACCTACACACAATGTAAAAAAAAATTAAGTCAGTTCAACAAAATAAAACATAATTCTTATTTCCTTTCACTTTTTTTTGTTCACTCAACATTTTAAAACCTCAGCTGCACTGACCTAAAATTATTTATCAGTAATATAAAAAACATTTAGGTGGCGCGGTTGCTCAGTGGGTAGCACAATTGCCTCACAGCAAGAAGATCACTGGTTCGAGCCTCGGCTAGGTCAGTTGGCATTACTGTGTGGAGTTTGCATGTTCTCCCCGCGTAGGCATGGGGTGCTCCGGTTTACCCCACAAGTCCAAAGACATGTGGTACAGTTGAATTGGGTAAGCTAAATTGTCTGTAGTGTATGTGTGTGATTGAGAGTGTATTTGTTCACTCAGCTTCAGACATATTAAATCAGTGCAACTTATGTTTTCAAAAGTTGAGTACACGTTGGCGCCAATGGTGTAGTTAAGGGCTATTCAATTGGTGGCCTGCAGGCCAAACTTGGCCCCTGAGGCAATTTGTTCCAGCCCTCCAAATAGTGTGACCATCAAAAATAAATTTAGTTCAGTCGAAAAACGCCCACTATAATTATGAAGTGCCGTGGGTCTGTTCAATACAGCACGAGCTGCAGTTGAAGGGCGTGAGTCACCCGACATTAAGCGAGTAGTGCGAGCAGCCAAAAACATTTGGGTATGTTTGTAGAAAAGGCCTTTGTTCAATGCACTGATATTGTTAATAAAGAAATGCAATGATTAGCCAATTTCAATAATAACTGCGCTTTAATTCATCATGATTAATTAATCTTAAAGGCTTCTCAATGCCGCACTTCTGTTGCACAGAACAAAACTGCTGCAAATAAAAGTTATGCCAACTGTGCGCTAATTTAAAGTTCCGAGCGTGTACACCGAGGCTATTACCCATGCACACTGGATTAACTATAGCAGCGGGCCATTCACATTTGGCATCTTTTCCTAGACACCCAGTAGAAAACATCTCACGCTGTAGAGTGGCTTTCAGTGCAATATAAATAAAAGATATGTTAGACAAATTATTAAAATGATTATGTATGTATGAACGCAGATGATCACAACAGTTCATTTAAATACTCACCGAATATAAAGCTTAAATTTACTTTGGACCTGACAATCATGAAACCATGATTATTCTTCAGACTATAATCGTACAAACAAAATCTATAAGCTTTGCATCCCTAATTGTTATGCAGTTCAAAACATAACATATAAATGTGTTTATATGTAAAAGAAGCCTATTTAAGCAATGTGCTGCTTTTGATGTGCTGTAAAATTCAACATTTAAATATGTTAAAAGAGTGTATCATACAATGCACTGATATTATGTAGATTCAAATACAACATACTACCATTTTAATGTAGAAAAATCCAACATGGGTTTTCCAATATTTGGAATGCTTTTCATGAACTGGCACTTCCATGTTTACGGTGACCTGAGTTCGATTCCCGCCTCAAGGTCCTATGGCGAAAAAAATGAAAGGAAATAAGGATTATGAGTTTTTGTTCACTCAATTTCAGCCATTCCAGTTCAGCAGACAAAAAAAAAATGTCAGTTGGCACAATTTCAAAAGGTTTGTTACAAAGCAGTTCACCTCTCCAGAAAACTAATAATCTTATGTTAACCCGCCTAAATGTTTTTTGTATTACTGACAAATTTTTTTAGGTCAGTACAGCTAATGTTTTTAAAAGATGAGCAAACAAGAAAAAGCAAAAGGAAATAAGGATTATGTTGTTGTTTTTTTGTTGTTGTACTGACTTAAAATCTTTTACAGTGCACCTGCAGCTTCTCCATGATAGACGCCTAATGTTCTCCAGCCTCCTGTGCCTAGACTGCAGCTCTGCACAAGAAGTTTGGCCAGAAGAGAAATGGTCTTGCCCAAGTGAGCCTGGTTTTTCTCAATGTTTTTTTCTTCCTTCACTTTCGTCAATTGATGAAGTTTTGTTTCTCGACACTGTCGCCACTGGCTTGCTTGGTCTGGGACTTGTGGAGCTGCACATTGATGAATTTGCTCTTCAGTGTTTGGACCTTCAGCAGTTCAAATTTAAGCAACACTGAACTGAACTAAACTGAGCTTTAACTCTGAAAACTGGACTGACAGTTTCAATACTAGAACTTCTGTTAAGCTGCTTTGACTCAATCTACATTGTAAAAACGCTATAGAAATAAAGATGAAATGAATATTCAGCATAAAAATGTTGAATATTACTGCATTTAAAAGTCATTTTAATCTGCACTCCTTAAATACCCTCTAATATAATTAATTTAAAAACAAAAGGCATTGACTGGATGTAATTATAGGCTGTTAACCAAACAGATTACATGTTGTAAATTAATTTTACTCAGTACTTGTGTAATTAAATTCCTATATGAGAACTAAAGTATGACCGCATTTAATATTAAAGACGTAAAGAGCAGTGGGAGGATATTGTGGGTGTGAGAAAGAAAAAGATTAAAGTACTTCAACCTGAGTTGAAAGAGCCTGCTGTAGATCACTTTTGAAACCTGTCAAAATGGAAAAAGAAAAGAGTGAACTGGGCTTCAAAAAAAAAAAAAAAAAAAAACATCTGAGCACTCAGAGAGTGTGAAAAAAAACATAATAAAAGGCTTCACAGTCAGTAATTTAATGAAATAACATCCTTCAGTGCCAAGAACATTCTGCTACTTTTCAGGTGGTTTTGAGCTCTAATTACCGCTTTAATAGTACCGATAATCATTTGAATAAGTCTGTCCTTATAGGAACAAAATAAATACGGCCATTTTAGTACATACTATTTAATATGCACACAAGACACTTGGCTGCTTGCTTAAAAAGTGTAATTCAGTTATTTTGCTTTGAAAAGAGAAATGTTTCTGAAAGCACATTATGTCTGGTCACGTACTAAAAAAAAGATCTGTTCGGATCTGTTTTAATGTTTGTGAATGAAGTCTTCATTTCCTGTTTGTCTGATCTTGCTTTCTGAAATAAGGTGAATTTGGTGTTGTCCCAAGTAAACACTGCTTTAGGCTCCGGGGTTTGTGTAAAATACATTTGCAATCATATCCGACTGTTTTGTTTTCCCTCTGTGATTTGTAATATGTGTGTGTGTGTGTGTGTGTGTGTGTGCTTGAGGGATACAGAATATCCTGCTGTTATGAAAGGACAATAAAACAGTACTGAAATGAAATAAATGTGTATGTACAGATAATATATTATCATAATATAATAATGCATACTATATTCATACATATTACTAATTACTATATATGTCATTTTAACAAAATATGTATTCATCTTCTAATAAATATCAAAAGTATTACAAGTGTAAAACAGCTTTAATTTATTTATTTGATTTGATTTAGAAAAAAACACAGTGTTTATCATATAAAAGTACACCCCTCACAAATTGATCTTTTAAATTCATATTTTGAATAGGAAGCTATACAACATTAAATTTGTAAATATACAATAGATTTGGCAGTACTGAAGCCAAATCTGGAGCTCATCTAACAAATTAACTTATGATAACGGTCCAACAACTGGTACACCCACATTTATGTTATAGAATTTTTATTTTTATTTTTTTGGCATTATTTAGCTTAATTTAATTGTATTATCTTTCAATTTCTAAATATGTTTGGTGACTAAAATATTATTTTGGTAAATATGTCTGATTTTAAAAAATCTGTTTTGTTTAAATGCACTAAAATACATTGCTTATATTCACTGAGAAATGAATAAAAATATTCAGTTTCAAAATGGGGTTTACTCAAGTATGCTGTAACTATCATCATGCAATTTTACTGTGATTACAAAAACATTATGTTCTGTAACATTAGTTTCTATACCAAAAATATTTCCTGGCATATTTATAATAAGAATCATTTTAAAGTCATCTCTAGGGTTTACAGAGAATGGTCAAAAAAGAGAAAATATCCAGTGAGCAGCAGTTCTGTGGTCACAAATTCTTTGTTAATGACAGAGGTCTGAGGAGAATAGCCAGGCTGTTTCGAAAGACAACAGTAACTCAAATAACCATTCGTTACAACCAAAGAATGTAAAACAGCATATCTGAATGAACAACACATCCGACCTTGAGGCGGATGGGCTACAGCAGCAGAAGACCACACCAGGTGTCACTCTTATCGGCCGAGAACATGAAACTGAGGCAACAATTCACAAAGGCTCACCAAAATTGTAAAATAAAAGATTGAAAAAAAAATATTGCCTGGTCTCAATTTCTGCTGCAGCATTCAGCTGGTAGGGTCAGAATTTGGTGTCAACAACATGAAATCATGGATCCATTCTGCCTTGTACCAATAGAGCATTGTGTCAACACCACAGCCTACCTGAGTATTGTTGCTGACCATGTGCATCCCTTTATGAACACAGTGAACCCATTTTCTGTTGTCTACTTTAAGCAGGATAATGATATGTCATTAAGTGTGAATCATCTCGGACTCGTTTCTTGAACATGACAATGAGTTCAGTGTACTGAATAGAGCCCCTTTGGGATGTGGTGGAGATTCCCCTTATGGATGTGCAGCAAATAAACCTACAGCAACTGCTTGATGCTATCATGCCAATATGGACCAAAATCTCGGAGGAATATGCACCTTGTTGATTCTACAAGCCACAAAGTATTAGGTCAGTTCTGAAGGCAAAAGGAGGTCCAAGCCGGTATTATTAAGGTGTACCTAATGAAGTGGTTGGTGAGTGTATTTTATTACAGGTCAGAATCACCATGTTCTTGCATTTTTACAAAAAAAAGTTGTTTGTAGAAATGATGATGAAACATTAATTCTCACAAAAGATGTTTTGAAACATTAAAGTAGACTCACTGCTTTTAAAATGCTTTGTTTTATGAAATAACTTTTGTCTATTCAATTTGATGTACACAAAATTGTTTTATTTTTTACTTGGATATTTGTATTACTTTTTAATAACACTTGTGGGGTGGCATGGTGGCTAAGTGGTTAGCACTATTGCCTCACAGCCTAAAGGTCGCTGGTTTGAGTCCAGACTTTGCCAGTTGGCATTTCTGTGTGGGGTTTGTATGTTCTACCCATGTTTGCATGGGTTTCCTCCGGGTGCCCCACAGTACAAAGACATGCGGTATAAGGAAATTAAATTAATTAAATTGATCGTAGTGTATGTATGTGTGTGAATGTGTGACTGTATGGGTCTTTCCCATTACTGTGTTGCGGCTGGAAGGGTATCTGCTGCATAACATAAACATGCCGGAATATTTGGCAGTTCATTCCACTGTGGCGACCTCTGAAATAAAGTATAAGCCTAAGGAAAATGAATGAATGAACTAACACTAGTTGTTATCATTTTACAATAGCGGTGTTGTCATAATTTCTCTAAAAAAAGATATTTATAAATCTCCAACTCCTCCAAGAAACTGTGAAAACAATAGTGTCGCAGTTTTCAGAAGCACAAAGTCTTTCTATTTTTCTTTAAAGTATCAAAGGCAAAACAGTCTTACTTTGGCAGACAAGGGAATGGGAAAGGGGAATGACGACAAGGTCAAAAGACAACATTGCCTCTTTATAAAAAATCTCTAAGTTAAAGAAAACTCAACACAGTCTGTTCAAAAAGGTGTACTATTTATGTTTTCTCGTGAATAGATGGTGTGAAAATGTTCACTGAACTAAAAAAAAGATATGTTAAAATCACTATGAAAATCCTTCAAAATAAACTGTATATAGAACAATTTTCACTGCAGACACAGAGGGATCTTTTTATATCAGAGTTTGCTCTTCAGCATCTGAACATGCTAAATCGACACTTGTCGAGTTGTAGAATCACTGAAAAGTTACGTGCCGTATTTCTGTGATTGTCCACTTTGTTTGTATCTCCTGGTGTAGTGAGAGTTGGCCCTTATAATGGAGCTACCAGAATTCTATCACTAATAGAATGCCAAAAAAAAAAAAAAAGAAAATCTTAATAGCAAATCCAAGGGCCTCATTTGTTTTATCGCCTGACAAAAGTACCTTTTTTTGCTACAATTATTACTGTAGTATGCTAATTTATATTATTTAATTAATTTATTTTCTTTTTGACTTAGTCGCTTTAATAATTTAGTGTCGCACAGCGGAATGAACCACCAACTTATCCAGCATACTGTATGTTTTACGCAGCAGATGTCCTTCCAGCTGCAACCCATCACTGGGAAACATCCATACACACTCATACACTACAGCCAATTTTAGCCTATCCAATTTATCCATGCCTTTGGAGCACCCGGAGGAAACCCGGGAGAACATGCAAACTCCACACAGAAATGCCAACTGACCCTGCCAAGGCTCGAACCAGCGACCTTCTTGCTGTGAGGCGAATGTGCTACCCACTAGGCCACCACATCACCTAATTTATGCTATTATATAATCAAATTTTCTATTTTACTAAAGGCATACAGGCATACAAAATTTTATTTTACTTTTATAATGTTAAAAAGGCCAAAATCCGAAAAAAAAACAAAAAACAAATAACACACATTTGCAATAGTTCCTAAATATATGTTCTACATTAAATACTATAAATAGGATTATCTTTAAAAAGTTCACCTTAAACTGCTACTAACTTCCCATTTGGTCTTGAGTCAATCATTTACAGAAGGTTAGCATGTTTTTGTTTTGCTTTTTTCCTCAGATATTCTGACTGATGAAAGCTAGCGCCTATATGTCATTGGTCGTTATTACTGTTATTTTTTATATAAAAGAGGAAATTCATTAATTTATGTTTGCTTTGCTGTTAAAGTTTGCTTTCTAGCTGATTCAGTTACCTTGTATTTTCTTGAGGTAGATATTCTGCACATTTTGATAACTGTCAGTGTAGGCTATTTAATTTGGTCACCTGGTTTACTGTCATGGTTATGACGCACGGGCTGTCAGGGTCAACACCTCCCATTCACTTTGAATGGTTGATGTCAAGCGTTGCCAAACTGAACTGTGGATTCGTCATTGCTCGCTGCAGAAGTTGGGAGTTTCTCAACTTTCAGCGTCAACACTTGACGGAGGGCGTGTCTAAAGTTGGGGCTAACTCGATCCTCATAGCAGCATTAGCCAATGAAATAAGCCCACAATCTGCCACTTTCTGAGCTAAGGTATGTGCATAAAGTGATTTGATTGGCTGATGCTTCCGTTGGCGCTTGAAAAGTTGAGACATTCCCAATTTCTGCAGCGAGCAATGTAACTGAAGCGTTGCTGATGGATCCACAATTCCGTTTGGCAACGCTTGATACCATTCATTCAAAGTGAATGGAAAGTGTTGATGCTGATGCCCGTGTGAATGGGGCACCAGTCCATTCTGCATGATTCCGCCTATCTTGAGCTCTCTTACTCCATGTTAATATACTCCTTTGATTAGACTTTTTGTTCGATGATGCACTTGGTTTGCCTACCTTTGACTGGACCGTTCTAGCAGAAGAGCTGAAATAAGGAACTGTCCTGGGAAATAAGGGGCTTTCCTGGAAAAAAAAACTGACATCTGTTCACCGTTACCCCCATTTTGAATGGGTGACATCAGGCATTGGCGAACTGCATTGTGGATCTGTTGGCACCGCGTCAGTGACGTTGCTCACTGCAGAAGTTGGGAATTTCTCAACTTTTCAAGGGCCAATGGACACGTCAGCCTATCGGATCACTTTATGCAGTTACACCAGCTCAGACAGTAGCCGATTGCAGACTAATTTCATTGGCTGACACTGCTATGAAGTTTGCGTCAGCCCCAACTTCAGACACGCCCTCTGTCAAGTGATGACACTGAAGCCCCTATGAAATTAGTCTGCAATCGGCTAATGTCTGAGCTGGTGTATTTGCATAAAGCGATCCGATTGGCTGACGTGTCCGTTGGTGCAGCAAGCACTGAAGCAGCAAGCACTGAAGCAGCGCCCACAGATCCACAATGCAGTTCGGCATAGCCTGATGTAACCTATTTGTTGCTGTGAACTATATAGGGCTATTTAAAATTCTGATTGAGCTACAACCGTAGTTTATCAGCATCACTGTTTTTAAACAGCAGCGAGCCGAAATTAATACTTCACATTTTCGACATGCGAAAGCTTAACACAAAGAGGCATTTCCCACGTCATGACACAATTCATCAGTCAAGGACCCTCTTCTCATAAAGGCCCTGGGGCTTCAATCCCACCTATCCCGGCCCTGACTGGGGGATGAGCAAATTGTACTAAAATGTATGAATGAGATTGTGCAAATTTAAACAAATTAGCCTCTAAATAAAAAATACTAATTGGTGTGAAATAGCGTTGGTCAAAAACCATGTGTGACCAAAGTATGTCTTTTTTTTTTTTTAAACTTGCTAAAAACGAGCGCACCACAGATCATTTAATCATAGGCAGCAAATCTATTTCCTTTCTAAAGGGCCCTTTATGATTTTGAAATTCACTTAAGTTTATTCTACATTCTGTTCCACAGTGACCTTCGAGATTGCAAAAGTTTGGAAATTTGCTTGAAATATTCCAAAGACCCATCAAGATCATGTCGATCTCACATTGCCTGATGTTTGCATCATTCCGGCCTACTGTCACAATATAACCACGAATAAAGTGATGCTTTGATCTTGAAAAGCAGCTAAGTATATGTTCACTTCGCCAGAAGGACGGAATTTATCAGTTCATTCAGACCCCATCCCCTCTTGGAAATTGGACCATGACTCGAGTCTCTTCTTGTTTAAATTAACAAAGCCCTGTAATCCTTGATGTAGTGATTCATTCTCTGCACTTCAAGTGCTGAGGGATTAAAATCAATGCGCATCGATTCATTGATTTGTCTGTGATGAGGACTTGCTCAACAGCCAACAAGTGCGCAGCGACAGCTCTACTAGAAATCATCCCGCAGCATAAACCTGACACGCAGGGTTTTGTTAACACGCAGTACATTATGTCAAGGTCTCCTGAACAACATCCTCCATAATATAGTAGGACGATCAATCAAGATCACGTGACTTGGATTAAGAGCAAGCGAGGTGGCGAACATTCACAATGACTGACAAAACACCAGGCAGCAAGATGATCAGTTCGCCAAACAGGAGAGAAACAAGCTTGCGCAAGGCAGTAATCGATAAGTTGTCCAAACTGGAAAAAATAAATTCAACGTTTTTAATATCCCAAGCAACCGAGCATTACAGAGTCTTAAATCTTCCAAAAGATGCATCGCAACTCTCTAACCTTGGTGAGCGCAGCTACAACTTCTGAAATATAAGATGGAAGTCCACACAAAATAAATTTGCCAGACCACTCTTATTAATAATTGATTTGTGTAACTGAGGACTGAATATTGCTTGTGCGGTGGGATAAAGACTTGCCGCATTGCTGTCATACCGAGCTGTCCCAACTGAAAATTAGTTGAGGTAAGAAGGCGATGACAAAATGCATGAGGATGAGCGTTGACCTTGAATGTGAAATTGCTGCCGCCAATCAATTAAGATATAGTGACTGCATGCAGCATTATGACTGAAGAGTTGAATGTTGCATGCCGGCTTGTTTGTGTGGTTTTAAATATGAGCTCATGCATGCCTCATTTCATTTTAATGTTGCCTGGAGTCATATCAAAATCATTAGCATAATCATAATTCCATCGAGACTGTAATTTGCAGATTACCTCATGCAATATTACCACAGGTGAATTCTCAATGGACTGAGTGCCTTTGTTCAAGACTTCCCATCCACCATTCGGCTTTGTAGTTTGTCAGAAGGCATCAGCCAGAAGTCATAAAGCATAAACATCTTTGAAATATGTCAGCACGGTTCTTCAGGACCTCAATGGCAGCATTTGTTTTTCACTCAAAGAGCTATTTGTCTCGTAGCTGGCCTTGATGTTCTTTTTTCGCTTACGTTGTGTCACGTAAGAGCTATGGTTGTCCTGACAGACAATTTTCCAGCTTGCTACCACATCAAAAGAATAGAAATGGAACCTCAGCCCTTAAAACAACTTTTCTGAAGTAATTTGTTGTATGAAAGCAGCTTTAAATCCGACATTTAGCATACCTTGCCAGACGTGATTTCAACGTAACACCGTTGAGTTATATCATATACATTTTATAGTATACACTGTGCTTGGAACGGCACTGTAGGGATCCATGGGAGTCCATTTAAAAATAAATACATCTATAATACAAAAACATCAAACTTGAGTATTATTTGTTTTGAAAGGTGCTACATAATTTAAAATCCTTAATAATTTGTTCACGTTAATATTTCATGGTTATATTTAATTATTTTTAGTACAATAAGGAAATTAAAGACTTCAAGTTCTCACCAGAATAAAAATTTGTTGAGCCACAAATCATACGAAATTACTTTTATTTTCAGTAAAATCTTAAAGAAATATTTTAGACTTTTAGAGGCAAAATTAAATCCATAACTGTGGTTCCTGATTATACATTGAGGTTTTTATTTTTGCATTTATTTACATTTATTTATTAATTTTTTTACATTTTTATTTACTGCCTATATGTTGCATCATGTCATAATTCACCAAGGTTGATGTTTTCTACTAAAATTACTCTTTAATGTATTATAAAAAGGGAAAAAGTAAATTCCATCTGGCATGCAAAGAAAAAGATGGAGTAAGGGTTAATAGACAAGGTCAAAACACAACATTGCCTCTTCAAAAGATGCCGCTAGGTCAAAAAAAAAAAAAAAAGACAGGAAAATCAACACAGTCTGTTGAAAAAGGTGAACTACTGTATGTACCTTTTGCACAATGCTTACTAATGAAGCTGGAGGTCTGAATGTTCAAGATCTTCATTGAACTAAATACAAGATATTTAATAAGTCATAATCCAGTATCCATTATAGATGGTTATGATGCAGAAGTCAGCTGAAGATCTTTAAAATGAAAGAAATTAAGCCCGAACCCATTGGGTTCCTTCGGGCTCGGGCCTAATTTCTTTCATTTTAGACGGGGTCCGGCTGGGTTGAGCTTGCGATCGTGCTCCAGCTTACACTATAAATGAACAATCTGTTGATTTCGATTAGCGCAAGACAGTAAGCAAATCCTTTCTTACAACATCAAAAGCCATCACTGCAAAGCTAAAACAAACGATGATGGAGAACTCAAACAGAGTGCAGTTTTACAGAGTGGGAAAATGTACAGCGAGCCGAGGTTATTTGCTTCATTGAAACTGCTGTCATGGAAAATCTTGACTAGTGGAAGATGAACAAACAATCCTACCCAAAATCAGCCCGATCAGTACTATGCATCCTGGCCAGCAGCAGCAGCAATGTTCAGTGCTGCTGGACGCACCATCAGTAAGCGCAGGACCACGCTAAAGCCATCTACAGTGGATTCAATAATGTTCCTCCACAAAAGAGTATATAGGATAACTTTGGAATTTCTCTAACATTATTCAAATACCTGTCATAATTTAGAATCTATTTGAATGAATAAATTCATTAATTTTATTATTTAAGGGACATGCACAAAAATTACATTAACCTCAAAAAAAACAAAAAACAAAGATGCATTGTGCCAGGTTGTAGAAGGATTGCCATTTTCCACCTGCAGTGCCTGAAAAGATAAAAATTAAAACAATAATAATCATTTAATTAAAAAGTCAGTTTAAATCATACAGGCACAATCACATATAAACTAAAAAAACTGACTAATCAAAAACATTTCACTCAGTGTGTACAAATTCTAAACATAATTTGTACACATAATTTGTACACACAAATAATAAACATCTTATATTTTGTACATGTGATTATTTCTGTTAAGAGAGAATTCCATAGATTTGTGGCTTTATAAATAAAAGAAGATTGACCAAAAGAGGTTTTACGTCTAGGGACAATACATTCCCCTTTTGGAATTTTTGGAATTTTGGAATATTAATTATGTTATCAAAACTTAAGAGACTACATATTTTAAGATATTGCAGTGATGGTACAACTTTTTTATCATGAATTTTAAGTGCTCTCTTATAAATAATCGTATAATGATTCCAACGGTGTTGAAAATGATTTACATGCCTGAGACCTGCTTGTTATACAGTGAAACAAATGTGGAACAATCATAGTATTTAAATATATATCAGAGGCCTCATAAGTTAGCAAATCTCCAATATGTATAAAATTTCTAGGATTTTTATTTATTTTGTTAGGGAAGACTTATTTTTATTGGTGTGTTGGATCCTCGAGCCCAGGGCTCCCTCCCATTTGCAAGGCGAGAGGGGAGTTTGAGCTCAGGTAGGTCGAGAACTTCTCTGCTGTACTTGCTAATAAACAGATAGTGATTGCTCTTAAGAGTGATTGCTCTTAAGAGATAACTACCTTCTAGGAGCATGTCTATGGTGCTGATTTGGATTAGTCAATTAAATTAAGTTGTATGTTTTTGGACAGTGGAAGGAAACCGGGGGGGCCCGGGGGAAACCCATGTGAGCACGGGGAGAATGTGTAAATTCCACACAGTAAAGTCGACTTGGTTGGTAAGCACTAGAACTAGTGACATTCTGCTGTGAGGCAACAGTGCAATCGTCTGATAAGTGAATCATAAATTGGATGATGTGTGACCAGCCGCAAGAAATCATAAGCACGTGATCCTCTCGAAGTTAGTTTAGAAATAAACTTCACATGTTTGTTATAGCTTTTAAGTGGCCTATAGCTTATTGTTTGTTACAAACAAATTATGTTAAAACATATATAAACAACTTATTCTTGAAAAAAATGCAAAAGAGTTGTGCGCATGTGCACATTTGAATAATGTCTTTCTGTAAACGGGTTCTGGCTTTTAAAAAGCTGTCAATCAAGGTGTATTAGTCAGGCTCGGTTAAATTTTGTCAGGCTCCAGCCCTGTCAGGTCTAACTTTTAAGGCCCGATAACAGCTCTACTCAGCACAGCCCCACGCAGTCTTATATATTTTACAGTATTATAAACAGGAAAAATGTATCTATATCTGGGATGGCCTTAGTCTGAGGTAATAAAAGACATATTTTCATTATTTAATAAATTGTACAATTAATCTATTAATATTCCCATGTATTTTTAAAATTTCTGAACCACTAAAGGTACTATTTTTTCTCTGTGTACATACACAGATGTGGGTTGCCAGACATAAACAATGCTTGTTATCCAATTCTACCTCTCAGACATCAACATGGCACGTAAAACTAATAACAGGAAGACAAACAATAGTAAAATTGGCTTAATAAAGCCAAAGTTTAAAGCACTCACCTTTGTTTTGTATTTATGAGGATTTATGGGCCATGCAAACAACGAGTAGGAAGGTGAACAAATCAGCGGTCCGAGAATAGAATGTATTTGTCCAGACCAAACAACTGCTACGAAAGCCAGCGCCAAAAGGAAAACAAGATAAACCAGCGGATAGCAGTAACAATAAAATTGTAAGGAAATGAGCCTTCGTCCATCTGACATTATGAAATTGTGAATATTATTTAAGTAAACCAAAAAATAAAAATAAAAAAGGCTGCATTTTACCTTTATGGATGGAAATACAGCCTCTTGAAAAGGCATTATGGAGTCAGGGCACACATCTGGTGCTCTACAAGAATCAGACGCATGAGTTTTGTGATTATGATCCAGGTATTTGAGTTAATCTGCTGAAATGCGTCATCTATCCTGCAGAGACCTGAAAATATTGCTTTCAAATCTGAACCTAAAGTTAGGAAAGCTTGTTAAACCCAAAGTAAATTACTTGGAGTTAAAAGCTTGATCTGTCAGAATGACTTTCAGTAAACGAGAAACAGAGATAAATTTAATTAAAGTTTTCATTTTCACCTTGCTGCAATAGAAAAGTGTCTTGATGGAAGCACACAGTCCTCTGTACTGCAACTGTATGCCATAGCATTACGATTTGTTGAATTAAGAGCATGTTAATTAAAGAAAGGGGTGTCCATATATAACCGGTGATGTATTACATGTTGACGGTGTAAATAATTGAAGAATTACTTACACGGCTGCTCAAGCAGATTATATGAAATAAGCTATGAATTGGAATTGAGTTGGAAGGGAAAAACCATCACGTATTTTGAGAGGTTTTAAAGTCAACATGTGCTTAAGATATGAGGAAGTAGAAAACACCTTTTTACACTTTCACGCATATTTTTAAAGGCTGTTTTGAACCAGACTTCATTCAATGTTCAGTTTTAGGTTGCAAATTTGTGCATATTTTATGTTAAATATTTAAATGTGAAATACACATTAAATTACAATAAATAAAATTTCTTAGTTTTATTTTGTTAACCCTGTTCACCTGCAGTGTCTTGCTTTAAGCAGGCTAAAACACATAAAAGTGCTGTCAAATACCACTTGCAAAGCATTATTTTGCTCATCCATGAGGTTACAAATCAGTTTGAGAGTCATCTTTTTTTTAATGAATAAATATATGTTAAAACACCTAAAATCCAAATTGATCACTCAAAAAAAAAAGTTTATCTCAGAACGATCTTTTTAATCCTTCATATTTACATCAATTGGTTAAATTGTTTAGCTGATGCTTGCGATTATATAACGATTTTAAAAGAATTTGTGTATTAACATTTTTACCATTTATGACCTTAACTACAATTGATTTTATTGATTTTTATTTTTATCATTCAGTTACTGTCCTTAAATACCGTTAGACTCTGGAAACGATAAAACACTTTGTTTCACACAATTGTATCTTTTACTTGATTGTATGTATGGATTGTCATACATTAAAATACTTACAACATATGCAAATACAGACAATGTATTTTATAAATTGGCATAAAAAGTTTAAAGTTTAAAGATTGCTTATTAGATTTTATGGAGATGCAAGTTATAAACATTAATTTATCAATCTCCGACTAAACATGTGCATGAAAATACTCACAACACATGCAAATACAGAAACACACTGCAAGTAGCACAGACAACAATGAAAATGTCTCAGGGGACCCCAAAATTTTAAAGATTGTTTATTAAATTTTATAGCTCTGATGTTTGCTTACAAAGCGACCTCTGGCTTTGCTCCTTCTTATCTGCTCTGACTTCTGCAGATTTATGTGCCCTCCAGAAACTTGTGTTTGGTGAATGAACATCGCCTAGTGGTTCCATCCCTAAGAGGGAAGAAATCACTTTCCCGAACTCTCGCATTCAATCTGCCCAGTTGGTGGAATGAACTCCCTAACTGCATCAGAACGGCAGAGTCACTTGCTGTCTTTAAGAAATGACTAAAAACTCAACTATTTAGTCTTCACTTTCCTTCCTAATCTGCAATTGCCTCTCTGGCTATACCACTAACTGTACTCAAAAAAAAAAAATAAATAAATAAATAAATATATAAATAAAAATTTTTACTAATGCTTTGCTTCTTAGACTTTACACACCTGAAACTCGCCCACTGCACTTATTCATTGTTGCTCTTATAGTTGTGTGAATTGTTTCCTTGTCCTCATTTGTAAGTCGCTTTGGATAAAAGTGTCTGCTAAATGACTAAATGTAAATGTAAATGTAAATGTAGATGTACTCTCACTGCAGAATCATTAAAATCGATCTAACAATACTAATTTTTTCCAAATTTTAAAAGTCATCTGGTGAAATTGTATTTATATCGCAATATATATTGCAACATAAAGAAATATGCCCTAATACATATATTCTTCTTCGAATAGGTAGAAAAATCTAAATAGAATGAGCTTCAAGGTGTATTAAATATGGACTCTGTACCATCTATCAATTTGAAACAATGCTTTAAAATGAGTCAACATAAAAATAACATAACATCTTTTAGTATTCAATTAAGGGGGTCGCACACCAGATGAGCCACTCAGCACCACGGCATGGCACGAACATGACAGTTAGAAGTATTGCACACCAGACACACACATATTACAATGTTGTTTAATATTAAAACTAATCAGACGGCTCTCTGTGGTGCGGCAGAAATTTGAACAGTGTCCTGCTGAAATATGAAGAAATATGAAATATGAAGAGTGGCAGCTGGGCGCCGCGGATGGCCGCCGGTTTGCGTACCCCAAATAGAAATCTATATTTAGAATTAGAAAATGCATGGAAAATGCATCCATTGTGCGACCACCCTGAGACTTTTTGTTTTTTTAAATTGTTGGTTTGTTTTTCCTGCTGCCAATTTTGACCGAAACTTTTCAGGCAAAAAAATAAATAAAACTTCTAATGTTAATATTACATATACTGTCATTTTTTAAAATGCTTTTTTAATGATTACAATCATAATATTAATTTATTTCTTGCCCTCAGTATAGACATTAGCACACATCACAAACAAACACAACACATGGCATAAATCTAAGATGTTTGTAAGGCAATCCCTCAAGTGTGTGTTATTGTGTTTTGGGGTCTTACGGCATAACAAAATGTTTGAAAACCTCTATTCTTGATTGCTCACAGTAAAGTCAAACCAGTGTCAGCATCACCCATTTATTTATCTTTTGATTTGTAGTGAGGGTTAAAGGATGGCAGGCATTCTGAAGCTGCAAGCTTGACTTGAAGGTGAAAAACATAAAAAGGCATGATATTTTCTTTTTAGTCCTGATTCTAACATTAGAAATTCTTACATTAAACCACATTCAGCATCCTGTTTGTGCTTATATGTAATGTGCCCAATTTTATTCGACAATTTTTGATAAAAATATCAGAAATGGCCCATACATACATTCACCCATAGATCCTCCTCATAAAGAAATCAAAAGAAATGTAATAATTATTGAACGTGACATAAGTGAAGAATTAAAACACAAGGTGAAAACACCTCATCTACTTCTGATTTATTCAACCAAAACACACCTTGAAGCAATAGTTCAGCCAAAATGAAAATGTACTCATCATCAAGTTGTTCCAAACCTTTTTTTATTCTGTTGAACACATAATAAGATGTTTTGAAAAATGTTATCCTTTTTTTTCCAGGTGCAAGCTGCACCTTGTATTGAAATTTGGTGCTACATCAGTGGCTTTCATTTTTTAGAAGCATCATAAAAGAAATCCAGAGCAATGAGTGGGTGAAGCCCAGAAAGACCAACACTAAAGGATCATGTGGCTTAATTAAGTCCTATTGAACTCTCCAGATGTCACAAGCTGTTGATATCCACTAATGGCATAATGGCGGCTTGTTAAGGAAATTGGGTTTTTTTGGCACCAAGAATTCCACCTGCGATTTTCATAAATTTTCATGGATCTAATCTTGCCTGAGCAACGTCCTCATGGGATTTAATTTTAAAAAAAAGCTCCGGAAGCATTTTATTCATTTATTTTTTTTGGGGGGGAATCATTCATCAGCAGAGCGTTGAAGGTTATTTTAGACGTCAAGCTATAAGAATTAAAACATTGTCTGTCGTTTGAGGTCTGTGTGCTCTTTGAAGCCGACACAAAACGGAGGGTCAGGAGGCTGTAGCAGAGACGCAAAGGGCAACTGTCAGACTCAGTCACAGATCCAAGAAGTCGAAGACACAATAAATACATCAGCCTTATTATCTAACCCAAGAATCCGAGCCTATGCTGGGACCCGAGAGCTAAACCCTCTGCTGCTCCTTGCGTAGGTGACAGATTATTTTTATTTCATTATAATTTCATGTCAATGAATGTACAACATTTGAAGTGTATTTTTTATTTAATATTTTGCTCATGCATTTTATGATATTAATTAGGGATGTAATGCGGACTTCTAACTACTGTATAATATGTATATGACATGATTTAGGTACTCTAAGCCGGCAATATCATGTTGGTTCATTGTTGGAGGCTGACATATATCTGACACTGGGTTCTGATGTCAATCTCCAATATTGTTTAGACAGCAGACATTTGTCAGAATCCAATGTTGGAGATTAATGTCAGTCTGAACCAAATGTCAACTTCATCAACTTGTCTATGAGAAAATCAAGCAGCAGATGTAATAATATCAACAATTATGTTTACACTTTGAGATAGACATCTGAACCCCTGACTGCTGTTAGAACCAAGGCTGGGGACTGCTGATGTACATCTAGAGATTGACAACAGTCTGAGGTTGGGCTTGGAAGTCAAAGCAATTTTCATTTGCAATGAAAATTCAGCTTATTACAAACATTGGATACTCAGCCTGATGTTGGGTTCTGATCTCAATGTCCAATGACTGATTGTTGACTTGGGTTGATAACAGAACCTAAAGTCAGACATTAATCTCCAACATTGTTCAGATGTCGGACTGATGTCAGAATGCAATGTTGGAGATTGACTTCAATCTGATATCAATTAAGAAACAACTTCAAACAATCAGATGGCAGCTCAGATTGATGTCAATCTTTAAAGTTGGGACATCAGAACCCAACATCAAATTGATGTCAATCTCTGAAAGTTAGATGTCATACTCACATCATAATCCAACATTGAAGACTGACGTCAGAACCCAATTTAAAACGCAAGATAGACATTGGGTTATGACATCAATCTCCATGTTGTTTAAATGTCTACTCAAGAACCCAGCATTGGAGATTGAAAGTCTGAACCCAATGTTAACTTCATCAACTTGATTGTGACAAAATCAAGGCGCAGATTTAATAAAATTGACAAAAACTTATCAATTAGGGACAATTTCAAATTAAAAATTGGGTTGACATCAAATCCAAACATCAGGCTGACTTTAGTCTCCAACGTTTCAGATTTACCTCAGAACACAACATTAGACATTGAAGTAGGTCTGAAGACTAACCAATGTTGAAGACTGATGTCAGAACACATCAGACTGACTTCAATCTCCAATTGGCTTACATCAATCTCCATTGTTTGATGATCGATGTCAGTCAACTTGAAATTGAAATTGAATTGAATTGAAATTACTTTACTCACTCATTATCCCTTGGCTTAGTCCCACAGCAGAATACCAACTACTCTGGCATATGTTCGATGTGGTGGATGTCCTACCAGTCGACCTAGTTTTGTGGTGGATGCCAATCCAGCACTAAGAAACACCTATACACTCTCTCACTGAAACAACTGAAGATAAATGCTGAATTTATCACAGCAGAAACAACTTAAGAAACATTTCTTAAGTTGTTTGTGTTGTGACAAAATGCAGCACGTTCCTTTAGCTGTTGGTGTTGTGTTGTTTGTTTTTGTGCAAATAATATTGTTTTACAAGCACATGCATTTTTCAAAAATCCAATAGTAACTTTAGTAAAAAAAACATGTACTCATTTTCCATATTAATTGAAATATATGTTACACCGAGTCTATGTTACCATTACAAATAAAATATTATTGAGAATATTCAATATTCTAGTCTAAAACATAAAACCTTAGCTAATAGTATTCGTATCTCATAAATAAATTATAAAAACTGTTAATGGTTGTAATTTACAGTAGGCTATTTATTAAGAAATGAAAATAATCCTACTTAATAACACTAATATTATTATTAATAATAATAATAATAATAATAATAATAACATTAATAATAATAATAATAACATTAATAATAATAATAACAACAATAATAATAATAATAATAATAATAATAATAATAATTATTATTATTATTATTATTATTATTATTATTATTATTATTATTATTATTATTATTATTATTATCACTATTATTCATTAATTCATTTACTTTTTGGCTTAGCTCCTTTATTTATCTGGGGTCGCCACAGCAAAATGTTTCACGTGGCGAATGCCCTTCCAGCCGCAACCTATCACTGGGAAATTTAATAATAATAATAATATTATTATTATTATTATTATTATTAATAATAATAATAATAATAATAATAATAATAATTATTATTATTATTATTATTATTATTATCACTACTACTATAATTATTATTATTAAGTGGGATATTGTTTATTTATTCGATAATTTTATTTTTTGAAAAGTCCACTTTTACAAATTGACCCATTCAAATCACTGCAGAAATGTTGTAATCAACAGGCCCATGTCATACACTGTACAGTAGATACATTTTTTATTAAATAAGCTACCATAAATTAAAACCATTGATGCATGCTATATATTTTTGTTTTCACAAGCTTTAGAGAAATAACGTAAATTCTGCTTTTAAATAATCGGTCCCCTATAGGGAACAGATAACTGGGAATAGAACACAACTATGAGCTATGCTTCTAACTACAAATCTAGTGGTGTAGTTACAAGCATTTAAGTTTGCTAGGCAGTTTGCAAATGCTCGTTGAAATGACGGATATGGCATTAAAAGGATTTATGAAGGATCTAAAGTGATGACTCCTGAAAATATAAATAATTTTGTGGAATCAATAAATGACATTTTAGAATAACTTAAAATTGAACAGCAATATTATTGTTTATTTTTGGTTGAATATTAATTTGTTATCTACTCTTTATTTATAATTCAAGACTGAACTCTGCTACTCTAATCCCCTTCATCTGCCCATCAGAGATGTTTCGGCTCCAGCGGTCTCCTCACCGCATGTCTGAACCCTGATTTGAGCAATATGACTCTGAGTCTCCTCAGGGAGATAACAGATCACTGACGCTCATGTCAAAGGAGCGCTTATGAATTCTTCTTGAGTCAAAAAGTCTCATCAAGAGTAGCATCTCCAGCTCTTAATTGAGGAGAGAAGAGTAATATAGGTGACTGTCTGGAGTCATTTCCTCATCTCGGAGCCACGGGGGAGATGTGTAATTCCCCAAAGAATCACAGAATTGTGATTGAAAAGTGTGCGAATCAAAGGGTGGGAGGACGCCTGGTGCAGATAAACACGTCTGCAATCAGAAATCATCAAACCTGAGCTCGCCTGTTCAACACGAGTTAAGAGTTCAGCTTTGACATCATAATATGAAAAAGCTCTTGACAGCAATGCTTAAAGACTCAAGTTTGAGAATGACATCAAAGAGGCTTTTCAAAGAGAATAGTCAAATCACTGGCTGCTGTTTGTGCTCAAAATGGTTTATCACTTTCAGAAAAGAACTGTAATCGGTTGCAACAAGCTATGAAATGAACTTTGCAAGACTGTGGTCTTAATTAAACACTTAGGGGCGATGCCTGTGATTATTAATCAAAAAGAGCCAAAGGCAAGTAAAAACATGCAAATATGTGAAACAGTTTTATTTGCCTGTTGGTTGAACTTTTTATTTATTTATTTTTTAATGGCTTTGTCATTTTTAAATCTTAAATAATAATAATAATAATAGTAATAATAATAATAATAAAATCAATTATGATGATGATTATTATTATTATTATTATTATTATTATTATTATTATTATTATTATTATTATTATTAATAATAAACAATGATGTTTGTGGTATTAAATACTTCACAGATCAGTAATATTACAGTGATATACAGTATTTAAAACACAAACAAATAATAATAATAATAATATTAATAATAATAATATAATAATAATAATAATAATAATAATAATAATAATAATAATAATAATTATTATTATTATTATTATTATTATTATTATTAATATTAAACAATAATGCTTGTGATATTAAATACTTCACAGGACAGTAATATCATACATTACTATATTTAGTAATATATGGTATATTTAAAATAAGGATAGGATAAAAATAAGGATAATAAAATTATAATAATAGTAATAATAATAATTATTATTATTATTATTATTTTTATTATTATTATTATTATTATTATTATTATTATTATTATTATTAGCTGTGGTAGTAGTAGTAGTATTGGGTAACTATAATAATACACACTATTAATCATTTATTAAGCTTGATTATTCATTATCTGTTAAGCATTTACTCTATGTTAACAAATGTAAGCAGTTTATAACTGCAGATTCAAATGCTTTATTCTTGACTTTTAAGCACATATGTGCTCGATTGTATTTTCATACTTTGTTTAGTATTTTTTTGATTACTAAATTAAGAATTGCATCATTTACAAACCATTTATTTGATTTATTTGAGAGAAGTTTCTGAATTGTAAATATCATTCAGACTGCTTAAGTAAATGGTTAATAAACTATTCAAATTAATATTTATACATCTTATTACTCAGGCATATACTAATAGTTAATTTGTATGTTAGTAAATGCTTTATTAACTTAGCTTCATCAAGTTTTTTGAACTAAAGTGAGGACTTTTTATGGTCACAATTTATTTTGATGGTCCGTTTGTTGAATTTAAGTTACAATGCATCAACATGCAAACTAACTTTCATTAGATTATAAGTAGACTGTTAGGTTGGGGTTAGGGTCAGTGTAAATTGACATGTACTTGCAAAGTTTCTTATAGTCAGTTAAATGTCTGTTTAGCAGCAGTATCAACATGTAATAAGCAGTCTACTAATACTCAAATCAACCATCAAAATAAAGTATTTCCCTATTCAATTCGTTTCATTTGAAGATACACAAATGAAACTGTATCAAATGAAAAATAAAACTTTGCAATCTTAACGAAAGTAAAATTACTGTACAGTTTAAACATCATTAAATAACATTGAAATGTTGAATACTATATTGTTAAATATATTATTATTATTATTGTTTTGTCCAATTTGATGTTGTTTTTTGATACACAGTATCACAGTAACGGTAACTTCACAGTATTTTTACTTGTTTAACAAGATTGCAAAGATTTTTGATCATTTGATACTGAACCTTTAATTATCATTTCTTAGAGATTTATAAAGCATATATAGTCCTCACTTTAGACTTAGACAAAACTGGATGAAGTTGAGTTAATAAAGCATTTATTAACAAGCAAACTAACTATTAGTATATGCCTGAATAATAATATATAAGTGTTGATTTGAATAGTTCATTAATCATTTAATAACTTCTTTTGAATAATCTTAAAAGCCCCAAACTACTCTTAAACACAAATGAGTTGTAAATATTGTGAGATTTAATTTAGTCATGAAACATTAATCTGTAACAAAGTATGAAAGAACCATTATTAACCACATTTTAAATGCAACTCAAGCTCATTCTGGAAAAGTAGCCCCGCGGACGTTTCTGGAGACCGCGATTTATGTGGCCGGAAGTACGTAAAGGCCGCATTTGTTTTTTTTCGAGCGAACGCTGCGGGGCTGTGTGGCGCCGCTCCGCCCCTCCTCTTTGCGCTCGCCGGCCGACGGCTCGCCTCCGAGTGGAGGGCTTTCCCGATGCAATCAGTTTGTCCGCTTAGCTCACAGCGTTGCGTCGGCGGAGCGGAGGCCCCGAAGGAGGAGCCGGAGCCGGCCGCGGTGGACGACGACCGGGATCGAGTCCGGGGAACAGCAGGTTCCAGAAATCAGGTAAGACGAAAAACGGGATCCGAAAAATAAGGGCGAGAACGTGGCGGGATCCGAAAACGCACACTGTAAAAACGCCAACTTTCAAAAAGTCCTCTGAACAAAGATTAATAAGTTAACTGAATTTAAATATTTTCATTTGAAATGCTGACAAATAATAGTTAGTTTGTTCAACAAATATGGTGCTTCAATGTGAAAAACTTAAAATATTTCGTTGAACTAATACAAAATTCTTAGTTTTGCGTTGATGCGTGCCCTTCTTGTTGGCGCATGCGCCTTATAAGCTTCTGGCGCATGCGCAATTTACTTCCATAGCTCACTGCAGGGGGTACCTGTCACGTGCGCGCGATAAAACGAACCATCTTTCTTTCTGCGGAGCTACGTGTCAATCGTTTTCATAATCGATTGTATATAATTGTATACATGTTTTTGTGCGATGTGCTACCCATCTGACTGCCCGATCTATTTTACCAGTGTATTAATGATGTGAGAGACCGTGATAGAGCGGTTAAGAGTAGTGGTGGGCAAAGCGAGGCTTCGTGAAACACTGAAACAGTCGAAGCAAATGTGTCGAAGCTTCGAAACGTTTCGAAACCTCACTCTACAGTGACATTTAGTGGTCATTTTTTATATATATTGCACTGAAACAGCTTCAGCACAGAACGATTGAACAAATTGAGGGATTAAACCCCACTTTGTGAAATTGGAATCCTTTAAGTAACATAGTACAGTGGTTAAGGTGTCAGACATCCATGCAGGAGTAGTAGGTTTCGAAGCCAGTCAGTAGCAGTTGTTTTAAAATGCTTTAATAACAGTTGGTAATGCTTTGCTCTTGTATCGTTTTGTTTCAACATTGGTCTGATATCCGAATAAACAATTTGTGAATAAATATGTCTTGTTTTTGTCTTAAAACAGGGTTGTTGCTAGATCAAAAACGGTGGCCTGAAGTTATCAAGAATTATTTATATTATTCATTAAATTTCCCATTTATTGTATTTTATTAATGTCTACCCAAACCCTAAACCCAACCATACTGTAAAAATATTTATTATTGTTTTACAGTGTTACAAAAATGATGCTAAATTGATGGCGTAACTGTAGCTGTATCCTATTTAGGCTACACAAAACAGAAACATGATTAAAATACATAAAACCATGATTTCGAAGTCGGGATTCGAACCCAAAACATCATGCTAAGCATAGAATCAATAAGCAAACCCACAGTGCTCTAAGCCATTTGAGACAGAGATAATTTGGAGACCTTGGCAGTCAAATTAGGATTCACCAGGTCTCGAAACGTTTCTAAGCTGATCGATGCTTTGAATCGCTTTAGTCACGTGACTAGGTGTTTCGAAACACTTTAGTCACGTGACTTGGGTGCTTCGGATCATGCTTCGGTGCAGTGATTCGAAACAATTGCACTTCGGGATCTCGACACTGTGTCAAAACATCAGTTTCACGTCAGCCATCCCTAGTTAAGAGCAGGCCAACGACGTTTCTGCTAAATCATAGGTATGTATGTCTCTTTTTGTTGTCATCTAACGTTATATTATTTGATATGTTGGCTTTGATGTGCGCGTGTATCCTAATACGGAACTATTTGTTATAATTTAGCCGTGAGTTACTTGTTTCGTGCACTTGGTTTTGGCTATTTACATCAATAAAAGTTTAGAGTGAATGTATTTGAAACAAATAGCGATTTCAATCGAGTCATTTGCTTTAATAACTCACGATTAATACAATGAGTATCATATAACATACCAGATCAGGTATCCAAGTCAAATATAACATTATGTCCTGTTTATCTAGATTGCTGTCAGCATTGCGCACATCATAACCTTTTTTCCCTTCGAACCAGAGCCAGTGGAACAAACGGTGACGTGTTTAACTGTGTAATTTGTGTGAAAATCGTGTGATTTTCATGTAATTCATTGCTTGATTTGTTAGCTCGACTAAATGTCTATCATATTCAGACCAACTTGCTTTAACAGTCAGCTAGCTTTTATTTACATAAAAAATATAAAGGGCTAAATATATATTTTTCTTTCTTTTTGCTCAAAAGGACTGAAATATTGACAATGACATAATTCAATGCAAGATTTCCTTGAGGAGGTGAGACTTGTTATCATCAGTGAAATTTGACGGTCATTCACCAGCAGATGCAAGAAACCTTTTCTCTTTGCCCAAAAGAAGTTGTTGAGATTTAGCCAGGAAGAAATTAGAGAGAGATAACCTGGACTTTAAGGAAGAGGTAAGTCACTATATTGCAATTGCTTTGGTTTCATTCAAGGTAGTAATGATAATGCTAAAAATAACAAACAACATTATTATTATAGGTAATTCAAAATACATCTGTATTCAGCATTTGAACATTTAAATATTTACATTTACATATATATATATTTATATATATATATATATATATATATATATATATATATATATATATATATATATATATATTATGTGTAAAAATTAATATGTATGTTTTTTTTTGTATATTGTAGATCTGTACAGAGTTTTCTCAGATCTGTAATGTAGATCTCCTGAGACAGTTAATCGAGTGACTTGATAAATATACAGCACCTCTCCTGAAACTCTACAGAAAAGAAGGGATTCAATGGGTCCAGAGATGGATACAACTTTAAACAAGATGGATGAGCAGGTACTCATTAAGATTTTTTTTTTCTTATACACCCGTCTGATGTTTTTAACATGTGCAACATATTTTGTCCTGTCAAGAATTTCATGCTCAGGTAATACAGTCTAATAAAACGTAATTGCAACAATTTAATTGTCCAGCCCTTTTGCATTAATTTTAATTGTGTCAAGTTGTGTTTTGATTGTGAGATGGAAGTAAGATAAATAACAGATGTTTCACTTGTTTTGAGTGACCATTTCAAATGAATACATTCAAAGAGGAAAATAGAAAATAATAGCTGTAGTTTTTAACTCAAAGTAATTGTCACATGAAACTAAACATTTTTCTAAATTTGCCAACACAACCATTATCAAATTCCATTGTATGGAAACCACAAAATTATTTTTTAAAAATAAAGCCATGTGTTTTTTCAACAGCATGAATAAAATACTATGCTCATTTAAATGTACTAAGTACATTTTTACTTACAAAACAATAAGATTGTAAAACACCCTTTGTAAATGACTTTCCTTTAGGTCACTGATATTGTCACCGATCGAGAAAGAGCAGCTCTTGAGGGATTGCCAATTTTTCTTCGTAAAAATTCTGCTTGGTTTCTCAAGATATGTCTGGTAAGTTACCCATTTTCATACCCTATTCTACATTTATTAGTCTGCTTGGTAACACTTTTAATAGCTGCACGCTATAAATAATTTATTTAGTATTAGCGAATAGTTAATTTATTTTCTGTTAAGCATAACTCTACATGAAGTGCTCAATGATTGTATTTTTTTTTAACTTTAATGATTCATTTGTATTACTAATTTAAGTATTGCATTATTTACAAACCAGTTATTTAAGAATAGTTGGTGTTTTTAAGATCATTCAGAATGCTTAAGTACACGATTAATAAACTATTCAAATTAACATTTAAATATCCTAATATTAAGGTATGTAATAATAGTTACTTTGTATGTTAGTATATGCTTTATGAGCTTAACTTCATCCAGTTGTGACCTAATCTAAAGTGAGGACTATTTATGCTTTATAAATCCCTTATGAATGACAATTAAAGGCTCAGTTATATTCTAAACAGGACAATAAACAACTTTCACAATTGAAACTGTATCAAATAAAAGTAAATCTTTGCAATTTTATGTAAAATAAAAGTTTAAAAAATTGCTAAATATTAAAAAGTTGTCAATATATTGTTCAATTATTATATATTATAGACTATTCAAAGTGTTACTGTTTGTATGTACGAAAGTATTACATGTTTTTATTTTCTTTGCATAATAGTAATAACATTAATAAGTAGTAATTAATATTACACATCAATTAATTTTCCCATTACTTAATCTCCTATAAGGACACGGACCCTGAAGACCACAGCACCAGAGATTAAAGGATTGGAATCTTCACTGTGGTGGAAGATGATAATGGCACTTCTGCATCCCTGCAATATGTGATGAACCTCGCTAAAATCTTGGAGGAGGCCATAGTACTTCAGGATATCACACATCTGCCTGCAGCCTTCGCTTACTTGTTCAGCCTCTTGTATAGACTGAATATGGAACACCCAAAAGAACTCAAATATACTTTTTAAGTGATTCAGCATGTTTTATGGAGGTTGGTGGCACATGATCTGCGAGAGTTCAGTTCATTCATTCATTCATTTTCTTTTCGGCTTAGTCCCTTTATTAATCTGGGGTCGCCACAGCGCAATGAACTTGTTTTACGCAGCGGATGCCCTTCCGGCTGCAACCCATCTCTGGAAAACATCCATACACACTCATTCACACATACACTACGGACAATTTTAGCCTACCCAATTCACCTGTGCCACACGTCTTTGGACTGTGGGGGAAACCGGAGAACCCAAAGGAAACCCACGTGAACGCAGGGAGAACATTCAAACTCCACACAGTAACGGCAACTGACCCGTGACCACTTCCTAATGTGCCACTGTTTCAATGTTTTGAGGTCTGTTTTTGGACTTTATGTACTTTGTTGACAAAAGTGCAGTACACTTTAAAGACTGTATGAATGGAGTGGCTTTTAGGGTTTACTCTGATTAGATGATTGTATATTCACCTGGTTTGAGTGTTTGGACACACTAATAGCTTGGTTTTAGTAAGGTTGCCAGTTATTTTATGTTGAGGCAGTGTACAATCTTTTCAAATCTGGAAACATTCAGTACTAGTTGTGTACAAACTAGCCCAATGCTGAACACGGCTAATGTCAAATGCTGATTTTGTATGCAAATGTTTTGGATTGTGATTTGAACACAGTTAAAAATAAAAAAAAGTGAATTGACTATTCTTGTGTATTTAATTTGAATCCTAAAAATTAATAGTAAATGCATAATGAATCAGTTTGTTTTATTTTGTTCAGTAAACTAAAAAAATCTTGTTGGGTAAACATAATCATTTTTGTTCAGTAAACAAAAGATCTTGTTGAATAAACGTGAAAATTTTTGTTCAGCAAACAAAAGATCTTGTTGAGTAAACATGATAATATTTGTTCAGCAAACAAAAATATCTTGTTGGGTGAACATGACATTTTTTGTTCAGCAAACAAAAATATCCTGTTGGTTGAACATGATATTTTTTGTTCAGCAAACAAAAATATCCTGTTGGTTGAACATGATATTTTTTGTTCAGCAAACAAAAATGTCTTGTTGGGTTAACATGATATTTTTTGTTCAGCAAACAAAAATGTCTTGTTGAATGAACATGATATTTTTTGTTCAGCAAACAAAAATATCCTGTTGGTTGAACATGATATTTTTTGTTCAGCAAACAAAAATATCTTGTTGGGTGAACATGATACTTTTTGTTCAGAGAACTAAAGAATTCAACAAAATATTTTGAGTTCACTGGTCTTCAAACCCTGTTTGTTGAGTTAACTCAAAAAGCTATGTGTGATAGGTTGCCTAATTATTTTAAGTTTACTCAACTTTTTTTTTTTACAGTGCAGTCGAAATCGAAGACGAGGGCTTTAGTTTTTTTTTTTTTCGATCCAGCGGCTTTTCGCGCGAGAACAGCGCGAGCGCGAACGCCGCGCTCCCGAGAGGCGCCCGAGACGCGAAAAAGCGCACACAGCGGCCTCTCGTGGATCCGCGAAAACAAAAAATGCTCGAATACGTACCTCCCGGGACCTAAATCGCGGTCCGCAGAAACGTCCGCGGGGCTACGTTTCCACAATGAGCCGGGGTTGTTTAAATGTGCTTTAAAGTCAAGAATAGAGCATTTGTAGCTGCAGTTATAAACTAACGTTTTGCTTAACTGTTAATGTATTCATTATTTGCTAATGCTTATAAAGTGTTAACTAGTATTGATACTGATTGTTGAACTAGTATTGTTGTTGTTATTATTATTATTATTATTATTATTATTATTATTATTATTATTATTATTATTATTATTATTATTTGTATTATTTGTATTATTAATATTATTATTAACAACAACACTATTTAAAATATATAATAATATTAATAATATATACATTTTAAAATATATATTTATATTTTCTCAATTCACCAACAATTGAAAAATCATCCATTTTAGGCCTTGCCTACGGAAATCATAAAAACACAATAATAATCACTTACAGGCACTTTTTTTTAGACTTGATCTCACCCATTTATCTATACAGCTATTTATTTATAAACCATTTGATAATGTAAAAAGAAAAATAATAAATAAATAAATGAATGAAACCACAATTCAGAGCAAAATACGTTGCAGAGATGAAAGCAAACAAATCATTAATTTTAAATCACTTATACCAATGAACGCAGTCCGAGTCCCAGGGTTCATGTGGCTAATAAGCATTGCTGGAGGCATGAGTGGACACATTGAGAGCCTAAAGGCACTGTTAATGAAAAAGTATTGACTTATTCCAGACAGAAGTCACACAACTAAATTCTGCTTGCTGCTCATAACAAAAGCAAACAGACAGCACTGATTAAGCACATTGTTGTGCTCGTGTGCACCGAGTTCAACAACACCTGAAGCGATCATTTGCTTCACTTCAATCCAGCACAATTACACAGACTCTTAATTGCAACTTTTAACTCTAACAGCAGTGCGGGTACATGCAGCGAGTGGAGTCCCACAAAGACATACGCACCGCCAACATTAATGGAGCTTTTTTCTCACTCTCAAAACATTTTACAGAGAGAGAGAGGGAGGGAGGGAGGGAGGGGGGAGGGGGAGGGCGAGGGTGAAGTTATGACTACATAAGGGGATGAAAATGCATTAGAAGCATGGTTATGTGCATTACTGCTATATGAGTTTTTGTTTTGCTTGAGTAGTCCAGTTATGAAAGCACATGTCAAATCATGCTGGAGCTCGGCTAATCACCATTAACAATAAACAAAAATAAAAAAAATATTAATTTGACAACAGTAAAAACCAACAAGACTTTTTTTCTATGAAAGTTATGCATTATTTTTTGAAAAGGAAGCATTTTCACTCTCTTTGTTCAGATAAAAACACGCACACACACACACACACACACACACACGCACACACGCACACACACACACACACACACACACACACACACACACACACACACACACACACACACACACACACACATACACACAATGCTGAAATTCAGTTATAATTTACTCACTTTTCACTTGTTAAACAAAAAAAAAAAAGATATTTAGAAAAATGCTGTGTTTTCCTACAACCCCAAATCAGAAAAAAGGTTGGGACAGTATGGAAAATGAAAAAAAAAAAAAAAAAGAAGAAATTAACGATTTCCAAATTTACTTTGACTTGTTTTTCATTGCAGATAATATGAACACAAAATATGTCATGGGTTGTCTGGTCAACTTCATTTCATTTGTAAATATGCATACATTACTGCTATTCAAACTTGCTGCACATTCCAAAAAAAGTTGTGACAGGAGCTAGTAATTAAACAAAAATTTGTATAAGATTTTGAGAATCTGGAGGAGTTTCAGTGCGTAAAAGAGAAGGGCACAAGCCTAAGCTAAACAACCGTGATCTCTGATCTCTCAGGCGGCACTGCATCAAGAAACTTTATTCATTTATAAGCGAAATCATCACATGGGCTCAGGACTACTGCACTTCTGTGCAGTACAATTAATTCTGAAAATTATGTAGAGATTTTGGAACACAATATGCTGCTTTCTTTTCCAGGGACACCCATGCATATTTCAGTAGGACAAAGCAAAACCATATTCTGTACACATTACAAAGTCCTGGCTACAGAGGAAGATGATACAGGTACCTGACTGGCCTGCCTGCAGTCCCAACCTTTATCCAATAGAGAATGTGTGGCGCATTTTGAAGCTATAACCAAGTTGTAGTAAACTGAAACTGCTTCAGTACCTTTGTCATAGTTGAAGCTGAGTTTAGTTTAGTTTAGTGTAACATACAGTAAATGTGCAGTCTAGGCACCAGAGGCTTGAGAATTTAAGGTTGAAGAATTCATTCATTCATTTATTTTCTTGTCGGCTTAGTTACTTTATTAATCCAGGGTCGCCACAGCGGAATGAACCCCACAGCAAGTTTTTACGCAGCGGATGCCCTTCTAGCCGTAACCCATCTCTGGGAAACATCCTCACACACATTCACACACACACACTCATACACTACGGACAAATTAGCTTACCTAATTCACCTGTACTGCATGTCTTTAGACTGTGGGGGAAACCGGAGCACCCGGAGGAAACCCACGTGAATGCAGGGAGAACATGCAAACTCCACACAGAAACGCCAACTGAGCCGTGGCTTGAACCAGCGACCCAGCGACCATCTTGCTGTGAGGCGACAGCACTACCTACTGTGCCACTGCTTCGCCGGGTTGAAGAATTGAGGCTTTAACTTTTTTTTTTTTTATAACCACTATGCATAAGAATAATATCCTTATGAATTTTTTATATCTAGGGAAATATTTAACTTTTAGCTGTCCATTTGTTTAACTCATCAGCTATTATTTAAGCAAAAAAAAAGTCCATACTTCTGCTAAATGCAAATTCAACCTGAAGGAGAAAGCATTTTCTGACTTTCTCCACCAATTTTGTTTTAAGTGAATGTCTTTGAAAACACTGAAATACTTTTCAGGTCGAGTGTCTTCAGCTCACAAAAGATTCAAGCCACCCACGTCTACAAGCCAAGCTTCCCATTTCCACTTTTCTGACAACTCGACACGTTGTTTTGTTCCTTCTCCAGTTTAGAAACTTTAAATTGATTTGACACTCGATTGATAAAATATATAGTGTCTTACCTGTCACATTGAAGGCTTTCGCTTTGCTTCTTTGTGATCGTACATTTCCTGGCAAAACAAAGAGATTTATTTCAGTCATTTTTACTAATTTAAAGTTACAGTATTGCAGTGCATTATCACCAATATTTTTTGCTGTTGTTGTAAAATTTTAGTTGATATTTCAGAATCATTCTGGCACATGCAAACCCTTTTACACATACAGTTTATCAAATGGAAGTTTCTCTTCCAAATAAAATGTAAATGTTTTTAACTAAATCCTAATCATAGAATTTAACTTGTTTTTTTATTATTATTATTATTGCACAACTTGTTAATTGTTAAATGTAATACAAACTGAACTGGACCTGTGATTCCTACAGTTATTATGACTATAGGTTTACTACAGTACTAATACTACAATACTACTAAAGTAAAACTATTGTTTGCACCCAGAAACAAGATTACTAGTAATGATTCCTACAGTTCATTTTACTATGGTAAAATCATGGTCTCTAAAGTCAAAAATGCACATTTAGATCATTGTTACTAATTGGTCAATCAAATCTGCTAGATTCATTTATTAATTTTCCTTTGGCTTAGTCACTGATTTGTCCGAGGTCGCCACAGCGGAATAAACCACCAACTTATCCAGCATATGTTTTGCGCAACGAATGTTTAAACCACAATAGCAAATAAATTATCATAGTAAAGTAGTATCATTACTAACCATACTATAAAGATTTCTCACCTGTCAATGACATGATGTAGAGTGGTAATGTTATTTCTGATCATCTGGTGTGTCTGTGTTTTTCTGTTCTGGAAGCTTTGGATGGTGATCTGAAAAGAGGATGTTGGGAAATGGGTAAATTATTCACATTGATTTAATGTTTTTATTTACAATGTCAGGAAACGGGTAAATTATTTAAAGTATTTTCAACAATGGGAAGTAATCCAACTATCAACATTGATCCATAATTTATTTCAACGCTGAATATTTAACCTCAACCAAAAGGATGACTCTGTTTGAATTTCAGAAGTGAATCAATGCCACTCTGCTCTCTGGGGCATGTCTTTGGATTTTAGGGGTAACCAGAGCACCCAGAGGAAACTTACGCAAACAAGGGGACACATCGACCTTCTTGCTGTGAGGTGACAATGCTAACCGCTGCCCACGCCACCAATCCGCTAGATCAAAAAGAAAAAAAAAAACTTGCTTGGTTTGATATAAGATTGACAATACCTAGTGCACACTCTGCAGCGGGTGAGCAGAAGCTAAGAAGAAAAAGACATCCTTCAAACTGACTCTACCATGAACAAGTCTGCTACTAGATCAAAACAACATTAAACCCATTTGTTTAAGTCATCACTCAGTAGAATTTCCTCAAGTCTCTGTGCTTCATGTCAGCAGTTTGTAGCTTGACAAGACTGCATTTTCAAAGGTCATCTAATATGACATCAAGCGTTTCTGCACACCTGGAGGCAACAGCTACGTGACCTTCAGCGAGGACATTTGAGAGATTTAGTGAGGGAGGAAAAGGAGCTCAGTGTTGTCAAGATTAGGCTTGAGGTGATGAGCAAGCAGCCGGTTTGATATGTCAGAGAGACATGCTGAGATCCTCTTGGAGATTGCATTTGTCGGAACAGAATGGAGGATACAGATAAAATTGAGTATCATCTGCATGGCAATGACAGCAGTGAAACCTAAGAAAACATTTCACTCACTCAGACAGGAAGATTTATTTCCACTTTGCCCAACTGTTGGTTTGGATGAAATCTTGTGATAGTCCTGGAGTTACTTTTTCTGAAAAGCTGTTTAAGAGTTTATATCTTTCAAAGCAAATAAAACATGTTCTAAATTGTTACTCTGAAAAACAACCTGTTTTTACATTTTTTGAGAGAGAGAGAGAGAGAGAGAGTAAGAGAGAAAGAGAGAGAGAGAGAGAGAGAGAGAGAGAGAGAGAAGGGTTGCCTTACCTCCACCATAAGTTCAAAGAATGCCATCGTTCTACACCTGAGTATCAGGACTATGCAAAATTAATTTCTTCCAGGACCACACTAAGCTTACTTTGTGGCTGTTCATCAAGACAACGACAAGGTTTGTTTGAGTTCTGGTCGACCATGGCTCGTTATTATATGTAAATAGTATTACGATGTAATGTCTTTGCTGTGTATTAAAAAATGTAGACACAAAGACTAAAGAACATACAACATACATGTATGTCACTCGTATCGTTTTAAATGGGGAAAAGAGTAAAGGTCAATATGGCGAATAAAGCTCGCCTTCTAGTACAGGAGCCAATCATTGATCGCTATATGGCGAATAAAGCCTGCCTCCTAGTACAGGAGTCAATCATCGATAAGCTTGGCAAGCAGTTCTGGGGAATTTGATGTTTCCTTATTCAAACAAATTGTTCAAGCATACTGCCCGAGAGGTGTTTCAAAGATGGCCGCCGAGTGAAATGACTTTTCTTAAAAGGACTTTGGTAGACGCGGGATGCGATTACGGCATCATCCATAGAGGCGTCTGTCTGTCTGATTAAACCATATATAATGAGATGGCAACAGGTAAGAGAAAAAGAAGATTTACGTTTGATGTCAAGACTAAAAGTCTGTGAACTATATGGGAGGAAAATTTTGATAAAACAACCTAAAGTGACATCAGGCCAGGGAACTTCACGGTAACCTCAATCTTTTTTATTTAACCGACTTTCCGAGTGTGTGCTTTTGCTTAACTGAAACGGTGTAGCCTCCTGCTGACCTTTAAAGACGCCATTAGGATGCACATTAAACATTATGACATGGGTAATGGTCATGCCATTCATTAACACTGCTTTGTTTTCATTCTCTTGCTTGTGTTTGCGCTAGTGACGTTTCTCTGTAAACCTATTCACCTATTCATCAAGACAACTGCTACGTCAGTACGCTAACCCACTGATGCCACAAATTGTATAGCTATATGAGTTCATTATTGGCTTCCACTCGAACCTGAGGGCCCGTAAATATTACTACAGCAAAACTTGAACTGTTTTTGAGTTCTACACTATGTCTTCCTGTAAATCTGTTGTTTACTTACTCTCGCTGTCATTTGTTCTTCTGGGTTGTAAGTCTGTGACCATCTCTGTATCACGTGAATGCTCTTGTACATGTTTTAGTATTTTAGAACCTGTTTACCTTTCGAATGTTCTTTGTATAAAAGCTTTTTGGATGAGAATCGTTTAAATGTGTAAGAATATTTAAAATAATGTGGTATTTCCAAAAAAAATATATATATTTTTTAGAATGAGAGAGAGAAAAAGAGAGAGAAATAAATATAGGTTGTAAAAGCATTGACGTGGAGAAAAAAAGTCTGAACTGCTGACCGTGTCAGACAAAGAAAAAAAAACCAAACAATTTTGTTGATCTCTCTGGCTGTTCTTAGGTCAAAAAGTTTTTATTTTTTATAAGGATAACATATTACTTTCTGTCCTAAAACACTTTCAACTAAAACCCATAGGTGCAGAAAGTGATTTTCAGTGTGAATGATGTTGTTCAGTCAACACCACAACAACCGGATTGCTGTGTATCTAACAAGAGTCTACTGGGATGTCGGCTATAAATCTCTCTTGGCATGAAACTTCCATATAAATCTGATCCTGCCAATGCCTGTCACTACAGGTTTACTGTTAACTTTAGACAGTTTTTACTTTGGCTTTGATTTTTCATTGAACATTGAAGTCAATTTCTATCTACTGACAAAGTCCTAAAGACAGAAATGTCCTATTAATTTATTTCAAGTGTACCTGTTATCCTTTTTCAAAAGACTGCTAATTTTTTTGTTGTTGTTGGTTTTATAAAATGGTGGAATGGTGGCTCAGCGATTAGTACTGTTGCCTTACAGCAAGAAGAACGCTGGTTGAAGTCCCAGTTGGGCCAGCTGGTGTTTCTATGTGAAGTTGTTCTCCCCTTGTTCGTGTGGATTTCCTACGGGTGCTCCGGTTTCCCCTTCAATCCAAAGACATGCGCTCTATAGGTTAATTGAAAAACTAATATGGCTGCAGTGAATGAGTGTGTGTGAATGTGAGAGTGTATGAGTGTTTCCCAGTGATGGGTTGCAGCTGGATGGACATCCGCTGTGTAAAACATGCTGTAATAGTTGTAGTTAACATGCTGTGTAATTGAAAAGCATAGCTCTGAGTTTGAAGACAGGGATCGAACTCCAAGTCAAACAGCATGTGTTGTCATCTTGAAATTATGTTATGCAGAACATGGTGTGAACACAGTGTCCTTACCATACAACTACAGAAGAGAGACACTTCTCACATTAAATTGTCATTAACAAACAGTTGTTCAGTTCCGTATGTGGCAAGACATTTTAACACTTAATCTATGAAACAGACTAGTATTTATTTTCCAGCTACTACTTAAAAAAAATCAACATATAATTAAACAAAGCACTTATTCATTAGCAATTAGTGCTTAGTCTTTAGATATTAACACCTTTAAAAAACACTGATACTTAGTACATAGATACTAGCATGCATTAAACAGATATTGGAAATCATTCATTATACTGTTATTAATACAGTAGATTTTACTTATTAAATAGATAAAAATACTTATTAATAAGATAGTGTGCTTTTAATAATATTTTAATTTAAATGACAATTCACACCATTTACTACAGGATCATTACCTGTCTATTATTAAGATATTAACTGTTTCTTATAGCACTTTTTAAGTATGATCTTATTTTACTTCCCTGGCTAATCCTACCCAATACCTAAACACATAACTAGTATCTTACTAAATATTAATAAGAAGCTAATTAGTAGTTTATTGATTGGAAAGCCTTAATTGATGGTTTGTTAATAGCATGTGTTGTATATTAAAATATTAAATGAACTGACAACCTAGTTGAGCTGCAATGTGTGTGACCAAAAACTCCACGGTGCAGTTTAATCTTTGGAGATGTTTTAAATGCACAATCGGCTACTAAAGCTGATCACACATTACATAAAAGCTAACACTTGAGAAAGCATTATAAGGGCACTTTAAGTTAGTTGACCACATAACAAGCAATATAATGGGAAACAAAGGCAACCTGTTAGAGAGAAATCGACTACAATCTTGCGATGAATCTAATGAGCCCCTTATGGGACCCAGGAAAACACTGCTCTTAATCTTTTTTTCCTGAATCCAGCTTAAAAATTGGCTACACTTTACTTGAAAGGAGTGTTAATACGACCTGTCTTTGTGACATTATGACATAACATCACACCATGACATTACCATAACATCATAACTTATGACAAACATGATTGCTGTTATGCTGCTATAAATGTGTCATGAATTTTATAAAAGCGTCATTGGTATTTTTCCTGACCTCAGTTACAGAGGTAATATTAAATGAACTTGTCACTTAAACATTAATAAATATTAATACATTAATAACACTATCATTAAATGATTTGACAGTGTATTGACACTTTTAATGTAACTCTTTAATGAACATGACACATTTAGTTTGAAATAATAGCCTCTAATAGATACTATTATAATGGCTTCATGACAATCATGTTCATGACTGATTTATAACAATTTATATCAAGTCGAGTCAAGTCAAGTTTTTGCATTTAAAATTACATAACTGAGCGAATGATGCTTTATGACAGTTTTCATAAGCATGCATACAATCTCATTCATATTCATATTCATGACATGTCATGCCATATTTTGGTGTTAGCATTGACACTTACAATTTACTTTCAGTGCAGTCACACATTTCAGTGCGTTAACATTTAAAGGGCAAATACAGGTGTCATCCAATCAGGTCACTTTACGCAAATACAGTTGCAGGTGATAGCAAATACCATATCTACAATACATAGATACACCAAAGAATATCAGTATGTCAAAATAGAGAAAAAAAATAATTAACGGTTGGTGATCACTAGGTCCAGACCGACTTTTTTTTTAGCTATTTCTGACCAGAATTTATGCCGAATGATCGTACACTGTAAAAAGTAATTATTCAATCTACTTGAACTTGCTTGTAAACTTCAAAAATTATGGCAAAGTTGTAGACTTTACTTAATTTGACTGTGTTAGGTGAACTTTAACATGGATCCAATGGATAAATTAAAGAACTTAAGTAAGTTTGACTTAAGGTTGGAGCCATGCAGTACGAATGGTCAGCAGGTGGAGTAAGATTTGCACATGCGCAGATGGAAGGTACATTTACTCGCGTAGTGCCATTTAAATGGGATTCAAACTGGTGATTTCACAATGCAAACAGAGAAACTAAGCAAACATTTTTCATTTTGTGGACACAAAGGTGAGATACAGTGCATCCGGAAAGTATTCATAGCCCTTTACTTTTTCCACACCTTTTATGTGACAGCCTTATTCCAAAATGTATTAAATTCATTTATTTTCTCACAATTCTACACACAATACCACATACAGTAATGACCATGTGAAAAAAGATTTTTGAAAATGTTGCAAATTTATTAAAAATAAAAAACCTAATTAATCACATATACATGTATCCACAGCCTTTACTCAATACTCTGTTGATGAACCTTTGGCAGAAATTAGCCTTAAGTCTTTTAGATTATGATGCCACACGCTTGGCACACCTGTCTTTGGAAATATTTGCCCAGTCCTCCTTTGGAAGAATGATGATGGAGGCCACTGTGCTCATTGGAACTTTCAGAGCAGCAGGATTTTAGATTTTAAAGATTTTATATGTAACCTTACCCAGTCTTGTGCCTTGAGACAATTCTGTCTTGGAGGTATACAGACAATTCCTTTGTCTTCATGCTTGGTTTGTGCTTTGAAATGCACTGTCAACCCTGGGACCTTATATATGCAGGTATATGCCTTTTCAAATCATGTCCAATCAACTGAATTTACCACAGGTGAACTCCAATGAAGCTGCTGAAACATCTGAGGAATGATCAATGGAAACAGAATGTACCTGAGCTCAATTTAGAGCTTTGCGGCAAAGCTGTTAATTCTTACGCACATGTGATTTTTCAGCCATTTTATTTGTATTAAATTGACAACTATTTATTGCAAAATTGCAATTTCCAATATATGGGCTTTTGTGTGTAAATTTTGAGGAAAATACATGAATTTAATCTATTTTGGAATAAGTCTGTAACATAAAAAATGTGGAAAAGGTGAAGCTCTATGAATACTTTCCGGATGCTCTGTATATACATCTTTAAATATGACTACGGAACTTTTTTTAGTTTTGCAATTCAAGCTGGATGTGATTGGCTGTCATCACTTTGATGATTACATCGGTGTGGGCTTACATCAGTGTGTTCCTATGAACACCTGCTTCAGTTAGTGTCAGTCATGACAACAGGCAGTTTTAAGTTAATCTAAATATTAAAAAGTGTACCATTTTTCATTTTTAAAAATATACAAGTCAGTAAAAGTCACCTGTAATATTCAACTTAAAGATGTAAGGCCAGTCGCTACACTAAAAAATTATGTAATTGTTTACATACAAATACAATTAAAAATCACATGGTGGTTAGAGGAGAGTAGATAATCACCTTATATAACAGACACAAACTCAATTTTCTCATCCAACATGATAAATAAGCACTTTTGGCAAATCGTACAGTTAAACGATCAGGGCGACGGGCCGAACACTTCACCTAATTGATAACAGTATTTACCACTGAGTAAACTCGTATCATTTAGACAAACTGGAATCCTGAAGACCACCGTCTCAAGCATCGATTCCCAAGTGATTATTCTGAAGTAACTCTTAAAATAGCAACTCAGTGCTGCATTGTGGGAAATGCTCACATAAGATGCTTGTTGTTCAGTGCTTGTGTGCCCAGAGGGAGATTTAATTATTTCATAATCATCGCCTATACATTCTAAAGCTAATCCGTTCTCATTTGTTGTCATTTTCCTTTTTCCAAAGTAATGACACAGAGTGTGTTCTTATCAGTGTGACGAGGAAGCTGCCTTGAATGTTTTCTTGTTATTCACTCACCGGCCACTTTATTAGGTACACCTTTCCAACTGCTCGTTAATGAAAATTTCTAATTAGCCCATAACATGGTAGCAGCTCGATGCATTTAGGCAGGTAGACACGGTCAAGACAATCTGCTGCAGTTCAAACTGAGCATCAGAATGAGAAATAAAGGGGATTTGAGTATGAGTATTTTAGAAGCTGCTGATCTACTAGGATTTTCATGCACTAACATCTCTAGGTTTTACAGAGAATGGTCCAAAAAAGAGAAAATATCCAGTGAGCGGAAGTTTTGTGGGCGCAAATGCTTTGTTGTTGCCAGAGGTGCTGCCATGTGAGTGGCTGATTGGAGATTAGAAATTTGTGTTAACGAGCAGTTAGACCAGTGTACCTAATAAAAAGGCTGGTGAGTGTGTACAGCATATATATTTGTATTGTATTAGAGCAAATGTTTTAAGTCTTTTTTATTGTAAGTCTCGTTAAAAATACAATATTCAAAAATTCCTATGTTGGCAAAAAATATTTTTGGTTAATCCACTGTAATGAAAAAGCAAATAAAATAAACTAAACTAAATAAATTAAATAAAATTTAAATTTGCATACAGAGTATCCGGAAAGTATTTATAGCACTTCACTTTTTTCACATTTTTTAAAGTTACAGCCTTATTCCAAAATGGATTAATTGAATTTATTTCATCTCAATTCTACACACAATACCCCATAATTAAAATGTGAAAAAGATATCTGAAAATGTTGCAAATTTATAAAAAATAAAAAAGCTGAACAATCACATGTTCATAAGTGCTCACACCCTTTGTTGTGAAGCTCTAAATTGAGCTCAGGTCCATTCTGTTTCCACTGATTATTTTTGAGATGTTTCAGCAGCTTCATTGGAGTTCACTTGTGGTAAATTCAGTTGATCGGACATGATTTGAAAAGGCATACACCTGTCTATATAAGGTCCCAGGGTTGACAGTGCATGTCAAAGCACAAACCAAGCAATGAAGACAAATGTATAGTCTGTAGACTTCCAAGACAGGATTGTCTCGAGGCACAAGACTGGGGAAGGTCACAGAAGGATTTCTGCTGCTCTGAAAGTTCCAATGAGCTCAGTGGCCTCTATCATCCAAAAGTGGAAGATGCTTGGAACCACCAGGACTCTTCCTAGAGCTGGCTGGCCATCTAAGCTGAGTGATCAGTTAGGGAGGTGATCAACAACCCGATGGTCACTCTGTCTGAGCTCCAGCGTTCTTCTTGGGAGAGAGTAGAACCTTACAGGACAACCATCTGTGCAGCAATCCACCAATCAGGCCTGTATAGTAGAGTGGCCAGACGGAAGTCACTCCCCACCTGGATGCCAAAAAACATCTGAAGGACTCTCAGACCACAAGAAAATATATTCTCTGGTCTGATGAGACTAAAATTGAACTCTTTGGAGTGAATGCCAGGCGTTGCATTTGGAGAAAACCAGGCACCACTCATCACCAGGCTAATACCATCCCTACAGTGAAGCATGGTGGTGGCAGCATCATGCTGTAAGGATGTTTTTCAGCAGCAGGAACTGGAAGACTAGTCAGGATAGAGGGAAAGATGAGTGCAGCAAAGTACAGAGACATCCTGAGTGAAAACCTGCTTCAGAGTGCTCTTGATCTTCCAGCAAGACTATTACCCAAAGCATACTACCAAAATATCAATGGATTGGCTTTACAACAACTAGGTGAATGTCCTTCAGTGACCCAGCTAGAGCCTAGACCTAAATCCTATTGAACATCTCTGAAGAGATCTGAAAATGGCTGCACATCGTCACTACCCATCCAACCTGAGCTTGAGAGGTACTGAAAAGTCCCAAAGACAGGTGTGCCAAGCGTGTGACATCATATTCAAAAACACTTGCGGCAGTAATTGCTGCCAAAAGTGCAGCAACAAAGTATTGAGCAAAGGTTGTGAATACTTCTGTACATGGTTTTTTATTTATTTAATTATTTATTTTAATAAATTTGCAAAAATTTAAAAAAACCTTTTTTCACATGGTCATTATGGGGTATTGTGTGTAGAATTGTGCAAAAGTATCTCGATGCACCCTTTATGATGCAAGCTGAGATTGCATCCCTCAGCAATGCAATGTCAGACACAATGCACTCAAATGGAGCGAGTGATGTCACTGTGAGGGGTAGGGTCAGAAAGCACATAAAAAATCATTAGAAGCAGCTCAGATTGCTCTGCATCAGGTCTGCATCCAGACCCCCCTCGAATTGTGAGGAAATCATTGAATTTAGTCCATTTTGGAATAAGGCTGTAAAAAAAAAAAAAAAAAAATGTGGAAAAAGTGAAGCGCCATGAATACTTTCCGGATGCACTGTATGTAAATACAGTGAGTTAAAATGATACTTAAACAGAGTTTTCAAGAAACTAATAATCCACTATTCCACGAGGATTCATATGTACAGTATATAATGATTTTATATTTAAAACTTTTAATTTTACTTAGAGAAACATACTGTAACCATATTATACTCTTGTCCAGCAGTTTGTGCTGTTTTACTAACATAAAGTAACAATGAGCATCTATTAAAGCATTTATTCAGCTTAATGTGAGTTAATGAAAATAGTCATCATTATTAGTTCTTGATAATTTGATAATAAACATACCTTTATAATTTTACAATGCATTAGTAAAAGTAACTAGCCTTAACTTTTATTAATAAATGCTGTACTAAACTGTAATGAGCTATTGTTCAATTATGTTAGCAAATAAATGACCCAACATTTTTAAATGCAACCTTATTATAGTGTTTACATTTTTATCAGTGACTTTTCTACACTAAATGATTGTTATTAACACAACACATTCAGATGTGTGACATTCAGTCATATTACTTTAAGCTGCTGCTGTTCTGTGTGAATGTGCTCGGTCAGCTTAATGTGATGCTTTAATAAACAAAAAGGTTCAGCTGCCATTTTGGTTTTATGAGATACTGGTTAACAATATGGTTGTATGGACAGATGGATACACCTCCAGATAGACAATCTTATTAATTTAACTGAATCCAAGGTCCAAATTAAACTTTATTTTACAGACCATAAATATTTCATACTGTCAATGACATTGTGGCATACAATATATATTTTCATATGCATTATGGAAACACTTCACAGTAGGATTCTTGTTAATGGAATTAAGTTAATATGAGCCAACAATGAAAACTACTGCTTACGCATTTATTAATTTCAGGTTTAAACATGTGCATTATTAAAACCCAACACTGCATATTATTTAACAGACCTTAGGAAATATGAGTAACAATGAGCAAATGGGATTTGCAAAACATAAAAAGGGATTCAAGAAACCTTTGAAATGAATGACTGGAATTAAGTTCAACAAAGTTCATATGAGCGTACAATGAAAAATACTTTAGGCAATTTTTAATTTTAGGTTTTGACATTTAGTGCTAATTTAATGCAGATTTTAACATTTACTACTACATTATTAAATTGAAAAGTTTCATGTTCATATCATTTCATGGACCTGAACTAATATAAGTTAACAATGAACAACTGGAATTAAAAGGTTAGCAAAGATTAATTAGTGTTACTAAAGTAGTTTTGCCCCTTTAGGAATAGAACTAAGCTAGTTTTTCCTTGCTAATTTCAGATTCAGATAAAGCTGCAAACAGTCCATAGATTTATGTTCAAACAACATCAAAAAAGGAAAATATGTGCTGATTTTAATTAAAAAATACCAATACAAATACTTTAAAAACAGACTGTGGACGTCTCTGGGGCTGAGACTAGTTTACTTTAATGCCAGGCCTGTTGACCTGGCAAATGTAAGTCATATGCCGTCTCAGTAAACTTTTTGTTGTCAAAGCCAGTTTGAAGGGATAGTTCACCAAAAAAAAGCATGATTTACTCACCCTCTGCTTGTTCCAAACGTGTTTAACACAGTTTTCAGTTGTGTTGAACACAAAAGAAGATATTCTAAAAAATGTGGGGAACTGGTAGCCACTGACTTCTATGATTTGTTAATGGCTACTGGTTTCCAATATTCTTTGAATTATCTTATTTTGTGTTCAACAGACCAAAAAAAAAAAAAAAAAAAAACAACATAGCCACATTCTTGAAAATATTTTCTTTTTTTCAACGTAAAAAAAAACAACAAAAAAATACACATTCTTTAAAATATCTTCTTTTGTGTTTAACAGAGAGACAAAACAAAACACACATTCTTCAAAATATCTTCTTTTGTGTTTAATGGACTATAAAACTAAACAAAAACAAAACTAAACTAAAAACATACACATTCTTCAAAATATTTTCTCTTGTGTTCAATGGACAAAAAATAAATAAATAAATAAATAAAAAAATACACATTCTTCAAAATATATTTTCAAGTGGTCAGCGGACAAAAAAATTCTTCAAAATAACTTCTTTTGTGTTCAACAGACAAAAAAAATAAATAAAAATAAACAAAACAAAACTAAAAACATACACATTCTTCAGAATATCTTCTCTTATGTTCAGTGGACAAAAACAGAATAAAAAATACACATTCTAAAAAAAATCTTCTCTTGTGTTCAACAGACGAAAAAAAAAAACTAAACAAAAACAAAACTAAACAAAACTAAACTAAAAACATGCACATTCTTCAGAATATCTTCTCTTGTGGTCAGTGGACAAAAACAAAACACATTCTTCAAAATATCTTCTCTTGTGTTCAGCGGAGAAAAAAAAAACACTCTTTAAAATATCTTTTTTTTTGTTCAAAAGAGAGACAAAACAAAAGAATAAAAAAACTAAAACATTTTCCAAAACATCTTTTGTGTTCAACGAAAAAAAAAAAAAAAAAAACTAAACAAAAAAATAAATAAATAAAATAAAACAACATATAAACAATCTTCAAAATATCTTCTTTTGTGTTCAACAGACAAAAAAAAAAAAAAAATTAAAAATAAAAAAAATAAAAAAATTAAATAAATAAATAAACAAAACAAAACTAAAAACACACATTCTTCAGAATATCTTCTCTTATGTTCAGCGGACAAAAAAAGAATAAAAAATACACATTCTATAAAATAACCTATCTTATGTTCAGCGGACAAAATAAATAAATAAATAAATGAAAAAAATAAAAACACTCTTAAAAATATCTTCTTTTGTGTTTAAAAGAGAGACAAAACAAAAGAATAAGAAAACAAACAAACACAATTTCCAAAATATCTTTTGTGTTTAACGGACAAAAAAATAAAATAAAATAAATAAACTAAACAAAAAAATTTATAAAATAAAACAACATATAAACATTCTTCAAAATATCTTCTTTTGTGTTTAACAGACAAAAAACTAAACAAAAACAAATCTAAACAAAACCAAACTAAAAACATACACATTCTTCAAAATATCTTCTCTTGTGTTCAGTGGACAAAAAAATAAGATAAAATAAATAAATTAATTAATAAAAAAAAAATACACATTCTTTAATATATCTTCTATTGTGGTCAGCGGACAAAAAAAAAAAAAAAAAAAAACGAAACAAATTAATAACAAAAAAAAAAAACACATTCTTCAAAATATCTTCTCTTGTGGTCAGTGGACAAAAAAACACATCCTTCAAAATATCTTCTTTTGTGTTCAACAGACAAAAAAAAAAAAATTTAATTAATTAAAAAATAAACAAAACCAAACTAAAAATATACACATTCTTCAGAATATCTTCTTTTATGTTCAGCGAAAAAAAAAAAAAAAACGAATAAAAATGACACATTCTACAAAATATCTTCTCTTGTGTTCAACAGACAAAAAAACAAAACAAAAACAAAACAAAACTAAACTAAACCTAAAACATACACATTCTTCAGAATATCTTCTCTTGTGTTCAGTGGACATAAAAAAATACACATTCTTCAAAATATCTTCTCTTGTGTTCAACAGAGAGACAAAACAAAAGAATAAAAAAAATCAAACAAACACATTTTCCAAAATATCTTTTGTGTTCAAGGACAAAAAAAACAAAAGAGTAAAACATACATTCTTTAAAAAATCTTCTTTTGTATTCAAAAGAGAGACAATACAAAACAGAAAAAAACAACAACAAAACTGTAATAAACAGGGAGCAAATCGTCATTTTTGAGAGAACTATTTCTTTAAGTCTAGTATCTCAATGCATCTGTTTTAGTCTTGTCAGTTGTTTTTCTTCTTGTAATTAACTTCAACTTTATTTCCATTGCTGGTAAAAAATGAGGCTGTAATTAACTCATTAGCGTTGCCAGATCTTGCTAGCAAAGAAAATTAAAGTAACTAAAAACAGTAAATAAGAAGATAATAAATTGAAACCCAAAATGTATTACTGTTGAAAGATTTCACATACCAAATATTGTAACCTACACCTGCCTACTTTAATAAACTGTATCCCTTAAAATCCGAAGATGCCTAATAGGTGTCATTTATTGTGAGCGGGCATGGCAACACTGGAAGAGTGCGCTCTTTGAAGCAACTTTCAAACATAAACGAAACATGACACTTTGCCCACGGTGGTTTAGTTTAAGCTGACAACCATAACGAGTCTTTGGTCTCTGTAATATTACTTTGGTCGGAAATAGTGAATGCAAACTAGTGAGGAAACTGCAAGAAGTGAGTCATGTTCTCTATATGTACACACATCAGTCATTTGAAACTTTGTATTGCATTTGTGTTTTGGATACAGGGTTTCTGCAAGTTTCATCAAGTCAAATTTAAGTTTAGAATTTTTTAATTTTTGTTTTGATGGATTACTGGTGATTGGAGACTTGGATAGATGAAAATTAATACTTGTTTAAAAATGATTTAGAGCTACAAGACAATATTTCAGTAAATTCAAGATGTTTTAAGGCCTAAAAATGTTTTAGTTGAAATTTAAGACATTTTAAGACCTCGCCAAAACCCTGTATATGAGGAGTTTTATTTTCTATTTTCTGTTGAAGTGGTGTTTATTCGTAATTTCTGGGTGAGCTATCCCTTAACCCACATTTTATTGTTTTATTTAGAAAAAAAAATGCTACTAGTTGCCACAGCCATATCACCCTGCAGCCCAAGACCAGTTACTCACTGAAGCTAACTAAGCAGGGCTGAGTCTTGTCGGGACCTGGATGGGGGGGCCACATGAAAAAAAAACTAGGTTGCTGTTGGAAGCAATAATAAACTATTTTAGATACCCTGAATTCACCAAGAAATTCATAAACAAGAATACACAAAAAATCATTAGGTCTTATTTAACATTACAGTAATGATTCTTAAATTACAGCAGATATCCTTTAAAATTGATTAAGCCCCGAAATTTACCTTTACCACTTTAAAATACAGTATAAACTTTTCTTACCATGGAAATTGCATTTTAAATTATTTTTGTTAGCTCCTCTTGCCACACTACAAACAAAATATTTATAATATTTGCTTTTGCTTCATAGCTTTCTTTTTCTTCTTATCGTCCCCACATTGCTGGATGTGATAATAAATGTTTCTATATCTGGTTAAGCAGCTTTTCTGTCATATTTCAATTTTGAAACAGTTTTGTTCATCATAAGGCTTTCATTTCATAGAAATGTTAAATTGCATAAGAACTGAAAATAATTATATTTAAAAAAAAAAACCATTCTTAATAGTATTAGGGATAGAAAAGGTAATGAAAATCATGTACAAAGTAATCAAAAACTGAAGTGCCATTGACTAAAAACATTCATCATAAATTACAGAGGACAGTTGTTATTATTTAATAAATTTGATTAACCTGCAAAGCAAATTTTACATTCATAAATGCAAATTCACTAATAGGAAAGCTAATTTTATGGTTTTGTTGACTGAAATGTTATTATATATTACCAGTATCAGAGACTCTTTAAACAAGAAAACCCTTTGCTTTTTCAAGAGCTCCCACTTAGCTGATAACTGACTATAAAGTGTGTTTGGCATGCTGTCCCAGGAGAGAGCCCTGAGCTCATAAGATCCTCAAGCCCAGGGCTCCCTCCCATTTGTAAGGTGAAATGGGAGTTTGAGCTCAGGTAGTTCTTAAGAACTCCCTCGCTTATTTATGGCTAATGGCAATTAGGAATTGCTGATTAAGAGCTCATCAATGGTGCCAATTTGGTTTGGTCAATTCACCTATGCCGCATGTCTTTGGACTGTGGGAGGAAACCGGGGAACCCGGGGGAAACCCACGAGAGCACAGGGAAAACATGTTAATTTCACACAGAAAAATCTACTGGCCAAGTAAGGATTTGAACCAATGACATTCTTGCTGTAAGGCAACAGTGCTAACCACTGGACTACCGTGCCACCCTGTAAAGGAAAAGGAGGGAGGAGTAGGGGTGGAAGGGGGCATTCTTCAAGATGAAGATAACTGAAGAAACTCTGTTAATTTACAGTGAATTAAGAATCATTCGATTGGTGAATCATGGGTTGCTGATGCAGGACCAGCTGTGGTCAATCATAAGCATGCAATCTTCTTAAAATTTGTTTATAAATAAACTTCATTTTTGTATATACACATTTGTATATTTTACAATGTATTTAATACATTTTTCATTTTTGTACAACTTTTAACGTTATATTTTGTTTATACTTACCTCTCCATGGCATCTATACTTTTTTGACTGTAAAATGTTATAAGCTATTGTTCTATATACATGTACACACAATCAGAATTATTAGCCCCCCACTGATTTTTAAAAAAAAATATTTCCCTAATGATGTTTAACAGAGCACAGAAATTTTTACAGTATGTCTGATATATTTTTGTATTTCTGGAGAAAGTCTTATTTTGGCTAGAATCAAAACAATTTTTAATAATAAAAAAAAATAAATAAATTTATGGTCAAAATTATTTGCCCCTTTAAGCCATCATTACAACGACTTGCCTAATTACCCTAACCTGTCTACTGTAGTTAGCCTAATTAGCCCAGTTAATCCTTTAAATGTCACTTTAAACTGTATAGATGTGTCTTACAAAACAGCTACTATAACATTATTTACTGTCATCATGGCAAATATAAAATAAATCAGTTATCAGAGATGAGTTATTAAAACTATTTGTGTTGAAAAAAAATCTACTCTCCATTAAACAGAAATTAGGGAAAAAATAAACAGGGGGCTAATAATTCAGGGCGGCTAATAATTCTGACTTCAACTGTATATAAATTATAAATGTCAAGTGTAAAGTTTTACATATTTGTATGCAAGTGTAACTATTATTGTGTATGAACTATATGCTTAATCAGTATCATTTATGACTTCTGCTTTATTTCCATAAAAAAAAGTTGCAGGTAGAAAATATGGTAGTGCTTAACTTATAACTGTGAATAAGAACATATTACCATGGAAAACCCTATTACAGTAACAGTATTTAGGATAGAAAAGGTAATGGATAATAATTCTAAAGTAATCAAAAATGTAAGTGGCATTTACTATAAGCATTCATTTTCAACATCAAGTGTAAAGTTACTGTATGTACTCAAAGTGAAATTATTGGTATGTGTATGAGATCCGCTATACAAGTACTCATTTGGCACCAATTCAAATGTGTGCTGATTGCTTGTTTTGCTTCAAGTTAATTGTATTTTATTCGGCAGTCCATGACTTTAATTCCTGGCCTATTAAACAATGAAAATGGTGTAGCAAATAAGTTTGACTGAATCAAAATGTCACCAACCATTTGCTTTAGTTAAAAATAAATAAATAAATAAAAAATCGAATTAATATAGCACCACTTAAGACTTCCGTTGTAAAGTCAAGTAGTATCCAGAAAGAAAAAAGAAGATCAATATGGAGGTTGAAAGTGAGAGACGTAAATAATAACAGTAATTCAAGAAATGCCACATTTAATTGGACGTGATTCACACATCATACCACCAGGGATGGTTTCTGGTTATTACATCAGCAAGAAAGTCTTAGCTCTCATATGGTGCGAAAAGGCAGATCGTTGAAAGCTGCGAGGGCAAAACTGTTTACCGCAGCGGATGAAATGCTTTTAGTTGTTTTAATGCTTCACTGCATTATTTCAGACGTTTTTCAACACGGCACCCAAAATCTCAGCTCTGACTGAATGCAAACAGTCTGGAAAAGTTTGTACAAGCAAGCTAACAAAAACAACCACCGGTTTTCAATCTCTACTGAACTTTATTGAAGCTGCATCGATGAAAAAATAGGGTTTATATACTTGGAAATAAATCTAGAGTGAAATACAATGTAATGCAGGTAACACAGGCAGGAGATATAATGTCTTCTGTGTTAGTGGTGGATAAATAAGGCTTAAAGCGTAAGGCTTTTATTCAGACTCCAAATGCATTTCACAGTGACAGTCGTCCTATTGTACTGAGTCTTTTGCATTCTTTTTTTACACTCTTTTACATCCCATAACAACCAGGAACATCTCCATAAATGTATATGCACTTGTTACGTGTCCTTACAAAAAATAAATTAAAGACAGCTTGCTACAGAAATATATTCTGTAACACTTTACTGTTGGTGCTCATAAGACTGTGATGAAACCTTAATAATCATGACATCATCACATGCATGCTTATGACAACTGTCTTCAAGTGTCATTTGGCCAGTTATGTTATTTTAAATGCGAAGGTGATATTGTTCGAGATGTTTTTGTTATGACAACATGACAAACAAATTCATCACAACCTCTTTGTTTTTATCATGACAACTTGACAAAACAAAGACAAATTAATCACAACCTGTCTTTGCATTTGTTTTGTCATGATATTACCAAGAAAATACGCTTGTCATAACTCTGTCATAAACATGATTGGAATAAAGTCATTACAGTTGTGTTATAAATATTTTTCAGACAACTTTTTTTTTTTTTTTGGAATTGATTCACAAAATATCTCCTTTTGTGTTCAACGAAAAAAAAAAACACATTCTTCAAAATATCATCATCCCTTAAAGTGTAGTATCTCAATGCATCTGTTTTAGTCTAGTGCAGGGGTCACCAAACTTGGTCCTGGAGGGCCGATGCCCAGCAGATTTTAGCTCCAACCCTAATTAATCACGCTAATCAAGGTCTTACTAGGTATACTTGAAAGACCCAGGCAGGTGTGTTGAGGCAAGTTACAGCTAAACCCTGCAGGATCACCGGCCCTCCAGGACCGAGATTGGTGACCCCTGGTCTAGTCAGTTGTTTTTCTTCTTTTAATTAACCTCAACTTTATTTCCATTGCTGGTAAAAAAATGAGGCCATTACAGTTGTGTTACAAATATTTTTCTGATAAATTTTTCAGTGGAATCGATTTTGTCATTAATATTTGATTTTAGTAAAAGTGTCATTGCTCTGTCAAACTATTTTATAACACTGTCATTAATATTTAATGACATTTAATCACAAATTTAATTTGTACTACTGTAGTTGAGATCAAAATTGATATTAATGATGCACTTATAAAATTCATGACATTATAATGGCCTCATGATGATCATGTCTATGACACATTTATATCCAGTTATGATGTCTTGGTGAATATCAAGTTGTCATGGCAAAAACAGACAGGTCATGATGTATTTGTTTAAGTCAAGTAGTCATAAAGTCATCTCAAACAATGCCACTTTTGCATTCAAGATGACACAACTGAACCAATGACACTAAAGGTTTTATGACAGTCTTATAATCCCCTATGCACCCTCTTCAAGTAAAGCTTAACCAAATATTCACTCAAACATTTGCAGTGTATTTATGGTGAAAATAGACTCCTGTTGGATTAAACTGATGCGCATTTGGTTCTTCTGATCTCCGGTGAGTGTTGGAGCATTAGCAGCAATACTTTGTGGAAAGGTAAACATTTACATCCATTGATTTTTTTTTTGTTCATGTACAGTATGTGTTTCTGCTATGAAAATACTTTCAATCAATCAAAACTGTTAAAGACTTGTCAGTAGTTCCTGATATACTAGAAGCATGATTGGGAAAAAAGCAAATAAACAAAAAAGTAATGTTGTCATGCAGTGTATTGTACATACATACAAAAAATACAATTGTTTTATTATTATTATTATTACAAGAATTGATATCAATGTAAACACTGCTTGGGCCCTTTCCTCTTTTACCCATCACAAAAACGAGGCATTATAAAATGCCATTCCTTCTTATCACTCCTCTCTTAAACGTTGAAGCTGTGTTTGAGGAAGAAAGAAAGTGTTTTTATTTTTTAAATATGGAAGCTCTTTTTGTTTAAAAAGGTTTGGCATCTGCGTTGTGGTCTCACATCTTCTTCTTTACATGCCCTGGATGAACTCCTGCAGCTGTCGCACGATCTCTGTGTCCACCGTCTCCATCAGAGCCTGAAAGCCCTGATCTCCCATCAGCATCTGCTGAGCCTTCAGCTTTTCATAGACAAACTGCTGGAGAGAGACGCTGTGCACCGGGTCCTCAAGAGCCAGCTATACATCAGGAGGAAGAGCAGAAATACACAACCAATGAGCACAGCAAAGCACATTTACTGCTGATATAGTTAGCTCTGGTCTCCCTTTTAATGGTTTACTTGATATAAACACAAATCACATGCTTCTTTTTATGTTTTGTTTACTTCTAGCTGCATTTTTAGATTTATTACTAGATTAGACAAATTTAGCAAGAAAAGTATAGTTTAAATGAGATGGACTATAGTTTCCTTCTCTTGTAATTAAACTTTATTTTAATTATTTCAAGCTAATATTATTATTTCAAGCTATCATGGAATTTCAGGCTAAACACCACATTTATTTTCATATTTTAACACAGGAATTAAGACTACATTTTCTTTCTCTTTCTATTTTCCTTTCTTTCTTTTTTCCTTTCTTTTTCTCTCTCTTTCTTTCTTTCCTTCTTTCTTTCTTTTTTTTTCCTTCTTTCACAATCACAAAGTTTAATAAAGCAGAATATTTTAACCCGTTCACCCTTTTCTGGTTGATTTAATTATCTGTCTGTCTGTCTGTCTGTCTATCTCCATCTATCCATCCATCCATCCATCCATCCATCCATCCATCCATCCATCCATCCATCCATCCATCCATCCATCCGATAGATTTTTCCTTCATATATATATATATATATATATATATATATATATATATATATATATATATATATATATACATATGAGCAATATCACACGAGTAGCAGTGTGATATGGCTATATATAGGCACTGGTGGGAGGCATGGCTATCAGCCAATCAGATTTGAGAACCAGACAGAACTGTTGTATAAAAATATGTATCCATGTTATTTTCGTTAAAAATGACAATATTTTTATGTAATTTAGCTCTGTTACCTAATTTATTCAAAGGAAACAAAATTTATTAAGTGGCTTTTTGTTTTGTTTTAGAAATGTTCTAAAAACTTTTGAACACTGTTATCTAATTTATAAAAAAATAAAATATATATATACACACACACCTTAAATATATGAGTAAACAGTAAATAAAGCACAAAACTACACCTAGAAAACCTAAAACATCATAAATGAATACAGATAAAATTAACTGTTAATATTCTTTATCTATTTATAGCATAATTTTAGTTTGTTTCTGCAAAAACAGCAAACTGCATTTGACATGAACAGAAGAAAAAATAAATAAATCACAAAATAATTAATTTGACCTTTTGATGTAAAAAAAAAAAAACATTTTCCAAGATTAAGTACTTTATTTTCAGATACTATTTGGTGGAATAATAAGAAACAAAGATTTAGTTTTCGAGCCTAAATAAAACTTATGTCAGCTTTGAACTCCTAGCGAGCACTACTGTAGCTGACACTTCATTAAGATGAAAGAAACCTTAATTATGGGATGCCGATGTTGAATAAATATTCCATGCAACTATATATTTTTTTTAGAAGAAGCCCAGAGTTAGTTTGTAAGTCTGAATGAATTACTGCAATGTTATGATGTGGAACTGCAATGAAACAATAAATCACTTAAAGCTGTCACAATCATACCGAGATAAAAAATAAAAGTAAAAACACAAGATGCAGCCTTACAAACGCTCAAAATAACATATCTTCTGACTGGAAAAACAAGGTGAAACAATGATGACAACAGCAAAAAATGTCTTAAAACAGCAAATAATAACAACAAGAACATCAACAATAAATGCATTTAATAAACAGTTAACACAAGGAGTGCAGATATAAAGTCACAAATGATGCTGAAACATCATCATAAATATATTATCACTACATAATCCAAATGTATTTAATATTTAATAGAATTCTGTATCTCTCCATGAATCTGAAACCAAATGTTTTGGTGCTAAAGCAAATGCACTGATCAGAGCTCAGATCACTTTTGACTTACAGTAACAAATGAAGACAGAGATAAACATGAAAGACTGTTTCTCTCTCAGTATTTCAGTGCTGAGAGCTGCACTAAAACAAAGGCCTGACATCTCCACCCTCATTAAGATGAATTCATTAATATAGTTTGCTTTCCATTGCACAGTCATAGGAGTGTTGTGCTATACTTCTGTCATATTTGCGGAAACACAATACATGATTAACGTTTATTGATAAAGTGCTTTAAACTGCACTGTGAGACAAAAGCCGTTTGACAAAACAAATGTTCTTTCCTGCACTTGATCTGAATGTTCATTACTATCACTTTTTAAAAATAAAAAAGTTTGAAAAAAGTTTTTATTTACTAGGTGCTGCGATTTAATCATTGAAACTAGGGCTGCACAATATATAGTTTCAGCATCAATATCGCAATGTGCGCATCCACAATAGTCACATCGCAAAGATATTTAATGACCAGTCTGAATTATAGTTGACCGAGAGCTTCAGAATTGTATTTAGTCACTGTATTTATATTGGATTTATATGATTTATGCATAAATAAATAAACACATTTCTTACTGGGAATTTTTGTCTGGTTTGTAGTCCAAATATCTACATTTTAAAGAGAAAACAAGATTATTTCACCAATCCAACTGTCAGATAATTTCATTAAAACTAGAAAAAAACATCTTATTTTTCACTTATTTCTTCTGAAGGTAAAAACTAAACCATATTTTCACTTGGTCTAAAAAATGTTTTGATATTTGGACTACAAACAAGATATAAATTAAGAAAGGCATTTTTTTTCCCTTCATTTTATTATTCAACTTCTGTACCCGAATACTGTTAAAACTCTCCAGAAAACAGTCAAATAAAACTGTATTCATATCGCAAAATATTTATCGCAGAAAAAAAAAGAGATTTTTCCAATATCATGCAGTCTTATTTGAAACAATCTAACATTCTAACTAAAACATTCTGCTACCTAAAAATTATTCAGTTCTTCAATATATATATATATATATATATATATATATATATATATATATATATATATATATATATATATATATATATATATACATATATTTTATATATATATATAATTTTAAGCTAAACATTGACCTTTTTAATGATTTTTAAAAAAGCATCATGTTTTAAAGAGTAAAGTCTGTCAAGGTCACTGCATTGCTGCACTCATACAGGCAAACTACAGCTATCTATAGTATAATGCAGAACATAAATTATTCTCTGCTAATGAGGGGGGAGGGACATCAAAAGAATGAAACAGAGAGCTGAAATTAGCATAGCTGCATACATTAACCTGATGCTTCATTCTCTACTATCTGTCAAATGCCTTAAAACATCAAAATAAATGCAACATTATAGGGAGCACACTTTGCAGGATGTCATTTCAGCCATCTCCTTGACAGCTGTTGATTGAAGTACACATCGAGTAAAACTCAACAGCAATGTTGTGGTTATAAATATACATCAAAAGCTCGTTAATACATTATACGTTTATTTAAAAACCATTAAATGTGTCATGGAGCGTACATCTGTCAATGTGATGAGGATTAACAATGCCAGCTGTGATTTTTTTGCTGTGATTATACTTATAATTCACACTAAATTAACTCTAGCAGCTACCCTGCGGCATATGAGAAATAAAAGAGGAAAAAAGTCATTCTGCAGTACTTTCGGATTTAATGATTTCAAATGCCACCATCTGCAAACTGTAATATTCTCCAAAAAGGTTAAATATGACAAATGTCTAACACACACTCTCTCTCTACATGATATTGGTGTAAAACATAAGACTCAACATTTACCCTCGCTAAGACATTTGCACAGAAAGCTTACTACCAGTATTCAGATCTTCCCCCTAAGACATTTGATCAGATCAATTAATCTGATTCTTGACCTGCAATGGCCAAAGCAAAGGTGCCTTAATGTGAAAATATCTGACCAACCACCAGATTAGAAACATGTTGCCCCCTTTGAGGCTATGTTAACATGACAATGAGGTAATGACATAAAAATTTTCTCTTGCATTATAATAAATTTTCAAGTTTACATGTTGCTTTTACACATTAGTAAAATGACCAAAAATGTTTGCAAGGACAGTATTTGGTGCTACCACCTTGTTAGACAGTACCTGTAGGCATGTGCTGTTGATGACTTGGTGCTAGTGTGTATGTTTAATTTGCCATGTGTTTAATAGTGCTTTCACACTAGCACTTTTGATCTGCACCCGGGTTTGTTTGACATCAGTAAGATACATTTAGCTAGTGTGAAGGTATCTTCTGAACTTCAAAGAGGTGGGCTGCATCCGAAACCGCATGCTTCCATACTATATAGTACGCTAAAAACAGTATGTGAGCCAAGTAGTATGTCCGAATTTATAGAATTCGAAAATCAGTAAGCGAGAAGTACCTTGACTTACTACTTTCGGCGAGATTCTGGAGTGCGCATCCCATGCACGCTGCGCTATCCCATGATGCCCCGCGAGCGAATTCATGAATGGGAGTAAAGCGATGCAATTGATGCAGGTAGGTTGCATGACCATGACAAAATGGCGGATGTAGTACAGTACGTCAGAATTCCATTCATACTTTTCACGTTCATACTGTATAGAACGTACTTTTCTAACTGCCGAGTAGTACGTTTAAATTCAAATGCAGTACTGAGTAGTAGGCGGTTTCGGACGCAGCCGTGGTCTGGGGTACAGTTCACTCGAACTCTGGTCCAGTTAACTTCTGGTACAAATGCGATCGTACCAAATAACGGAAGTGAACCGACAACTGTACAACAAACTAATGTTTTCATAACATTCATTTGTGTGTGTGTGTGTGTGTGTCTGTCCATCATGTACTGTACCTCGGTGACAAGCGGGACTGAGCCAGGGCAATCACAGTCATAATATCTGCTTGTTTCCTCCAAAAACAGCTTGTGCAGACATCGAGTAATGTTCTGAACATGTATAATATATATATTTTTTTGTGGCAGATGCGAGTCGCTTTCTGTATGTCCAAAACCAAAAGATTCAGTAAAAGCAGAACGACCATGATGTGTGTATGCCTTTCCATTTTGGTGCTTTGCTTTTGTGGCCGTCACCTAACAACAGCCATACACAAAACAGCAGCTTGATGACACAAGTGTACCAAGGTTCAGTAGGAAAAAAAAACAGTGTGAACACAAACCAACTGAGAAGGTGGCAAGGGGGGAACAATCGAACTTGAGTACGGTCTAGGCAATTAAACCAAGTGTAAAAGCGCCCTAGGATGTATCTCCACTGTTGGATGTATTGTCAAATAAATCAGCAATAACAACACAGTCACATACTCCACCATTGTTGTGTGTTTGCTTGCACTTGCCTTCAAATCTATACTTCTGTACACATACTATACATGTGCATAACGTCATCATTTTTAAAGACTTTCATTTTTGGGTGTTTGCACAAATAAGACTATGGTTTTGCGATTTCAAAACCTTCCCTCTTAGAACCATTGTTTCAGATTTATGCATTTTAAATCTCAAAATGCAGCGGTCATTAAAACAAACAGGCAAAATACATAAAATACTTCCTATTTTAGGCTGAAAACGTTGTGCAAATGACCCTGAGACTCATCCCAATAAAATCAACTGTTTTAAACTTGGGATTCTGAGGTCATTTAGATAAGAGTGCTGAATCCTGCTCTTGGAGTGCCATTGCCCAGCTTACTTTAGCTCCAACCCTAACTAAGCAAACCTGATTCAGCTAACTACAAACTTCCAGACAGGTGTGTTGAGGCAAAGTCGCTTTAAGACAACGCCTCTCGGATAGTCTATCTGAATGGGGAAACATAAAATTCTCCAAAACGGTTAGCTAAGTTTACGATTACATTACATATTTGGTATCACAAATAAAATTAAACAACAACTGACTCATAAGTTTTATTTCTAAATGTCCGAATAAAAAAAATAAAAAAAATTTAAAATCTGCATATTTTCAGGTGGCCCGAGCTAATGCGCATACGCACTCAAAAGAAACGAGATCACGACACCAACCACATTTATGGCCGTTTTACACATTATCATCCTCTGGATATCATCAGGTGATCATCTGGTTGCGCTGCTCTTCTGAAGTAATCCACAACTTGGGTTTTGATGGTGAATCTCCCCCAGAAATAAAAGCGACTCTTTGTTTACAAGTTTGTGAGCGTTTGAGTAGTTGCTGTCATGTGACCTGTTTGACAGGACAGATTGTACCTCAAGCTCGTTTCATACAGATTACAAAACTAAAAATCTTTTGATTTAAAGTGCACTTGCTTCATTTAAAAGCACAGATTTCAAGCTTTATGTGCATATATTTCTTATGTCTGTAAAGCAAGTATTTGTAGAGATTCCAGTGTTTGTCCGAGCATCTCCAACAGTCTATATCAATCGCTGCTTCGCTCCTGTACAACAAGGCAAGGCTTCATTCGCCATATTGACCGTTATACTTTTCCCCATTCAAAACTATAAGAGTGACATGTTTTAGGAATTCTATAGTCTTTGGTTGAGGCAAGTTAAAGCTAAACTTTGCAAGACCATGGCCCTCCAGGATAAGGTTTAGACACCCCTGATTTAGATGGTTACTTTGACAACATGTTGAGACATGGCCTCAACTCTGAAAACGTTATCTGGCATCAAGACATTAGCAGCTAATCTGTTAAGTCCTGCAAGTTCACGAGCACCATGGATCAGATTTTTCAGTTCAGCACATTTCAAAAACTCCAGATTGTCCACTCTGCCCTTCAAGATCCATTTTCCTGAAGAGGTAAGTTTCAACTATGATCCAACATAGCTGATCAAGCAAATCAATGTTGTCAGGATTACTAGAAAGCTACAGGCAGGCAGGTGAGATTGATCAGGGTTGGAATTAAAGAGTGATTGGCTGTGTTCAAAATCACCAACTACTCAGTAGGTACTGCATTTGCATACAAATGCAATACTTGACCATTTGAAAAGCACGTTCTATACAATATGAATGCGAGTAGTTTAAATGCAACGCGGATGTGCTACATCCGCCATTTAGTTGTGATAACATGACCTACCTCTTCAGTTGCGTCACTTCACTCCCATTCATGAATTCTCTCGGTGCATCATGGCATAATGTAGCATCCATCGGATGCGCACTTCAAAGTCTCGTCGAATGTAGTAGGTCATTCAGGTACTTCTTGCATACTCTTTTTTTTTTTTAATTGTATGAATTCGGACATACTACTTGGTTCGCATGCTGTTTTTAGCATACTATTTAGTATGGAAGTATGCAATTTCAGACACAGCCTATTATCTGTTTATTACCCAAGTTAGCCAGAACCCACCACCCTGTAGGACTGTGTTCACATGATGGTTTTTGGTTGCAAACCACAAAAAGTTTGCTTTATTACAGTGGTAGCTTGTTTGTTGCTTACAGGCATTAACAATCAAAACAAACTGAAATTTGACATCAAACAACGGTTAACTAGAAGTGCTAGTATGAAAGCCCCCAAACTGCAGGAATGTGGATCTAAAGAGCCAAAGGCAAGAACGTACTGGAATGAGATCTAAAGAATCTGGAAGAAACACCTCCACCTACTGTTCTTTGAACTATTACTGAACTCTTGAAGTTTCTGATTGGACTAGACAGGTTAACCTTTCCTCCCTACATGCATAGCTGAGGACCGTGATACTGCTTGTTCTTCTTTGTAGATGCTCTGGTCCAGATGTCTAGGTATCACTACTTGGTGCTGGCACAGTTAATTAAGTGATGTGTAAAAACTATTTTTCTTCCTGCATAGTGCATCCTTATGTGATCTTTCCTATACAAAAGTGTAGCTGACAGTTGAAAAATTACAAATCTCATCAAACAAGACTCTGTTGGTCTTTATTGTTTCTATCCCAAACTTCATCAAAGCATTTAGCTAATGCACTGTTTACCCTACTGTAAGTTGCCAAAGCAGAAAAAAGATGAACCATCCTCATGGGGTCACAGAGAATTCTACAGATGCTTAAACAGATTGTTTATACAAAGATTCACAAGGTGTTTTACTTAGCTGGAGTTGGGTTTAAAGTTAAAGTCAAGTGTCTTTACAGTATAATCTGTATCATCAAATATCCCTCATCCCTCATGACTTTCCAGGCAAAACCTGAGCTTCGGAAGTTGCTATTTCTCTAATTAAAAGAGATAAAGACTGTCCTTTAGAAATGTAACATGGTGCTAAAAAAGACGATGACAGATCTGGAGAACAACAATATTCGAATTTGTAAAGCACAGCGTGCATCAAGGAAAGTGATCCAATAATAATTTTCAAAGGTTTCCTTCCTAAACTACTGGAGTTGCTAATTTAATGTAGTGAAATCAATCACACCCACGGGGGCTTTATAAATTCCCACAGGGTGTTTTTAATCAAAACCCATCAATGCTGCAGCGATTCTAACCATAGCTAGAGGCAAAAGGCCAGCAAGAGTTTGAGGATCAGCTTCTTTACATTTCTCCTGCAGTTTGTGTCACAAAGAGAAACTTCAACTTGGTCTGGACTAGACTCAGGCATAGGTTTTCAAATTAGCTTTCCATTAACCTACTAGATTACACACAGTAAACTTCTTCCACTGTTCCTGCACTTTCAGCAGAAGACAGAGGTCATCATGGGAACCCTTACTGATCTGTGGCTACACATCGCAATAGGCAGCAAACAGTGTTTTGACATTTTTCTATCACAGTCTGCATTAAGTTTTATGAGCACTTTGATGTACAATAGCTTTTCAGTATGTCAGAACAGACAGGTTTGCCTTCATTTCCAATGTGCATCAATGAGCAATGGGCTCCACTGACCCTGATGCCGGTTCACCGCTTGTCCTTCCTTGCACTTATTTCGGTAGGTACTAACCACTGAAAACATGGCAACATCCCCAAGGACTTGCTCCAACCGAGCCCGACCCATTAACTGGCCCTTGTCACAGTCACTTCTGCTCATATCTCCTGTCACCAACACAATAAATTGAAGCAGTGACTGTTCACTTTCTTTCTAAAATACACCACCCCTCTACAGTTGCTACCTTAACAATATAATCAATGTTCTGCACTTCATCTGTCAGTAGTTTTAATGTTGTGGCTGATTAGTGTTTATTTGATCATCAAAAGCTGTCAAAGAAAATAATGACACAGGGATTTCCTTGCTTTGTCTGAACCTAATGGAGTGTGTAAGCTCTTGACATATTTAGTCCAGAGGGATTTAGCCTAAATAGTTGCTTATTTTTCTTCCTGAGTGAGTTTACAAGTCATAATGGATTGATTTTACAGAGCACTGCATTGACACTGATGACTATACACAGTCATAGACACTAAACTAAATACAACCCAGTTACACTGGATGACATATGAACATTTTTGCAATTTCAGCATTAAAGATGTGACATTTGCAGTAAAAACTTAAAACAAAAATTCACGGAAAGTATACATTAACATTATATTGAAACATCTGTTACAAAAACTTCTAACCAAAGAGTTAAGATATCAGAAATATCCCAATCTGTAAACAAATTTATGTTTTAAACAAAAAAATAGTTTGCAGCATGCAACATACTTTGTAGAAATTCTGTGATTTAAACTGCACCCCCCCCCCACGTCACAGCACCCTTATTTATTAAGAGGTCATACAATATGGGTAAATTTTATTTTGAGAACAAATTACCAAAATGTAACATGATGATGATTGAAAGGATTGGAGTGGAAAAAAAATAATTTATTTCAAATCTCTGTACAAAACGGAAAATTAAACAATAATAGGGCATTTGTATTATAGTTGCATAACAATTTTTTTGGAAAGGCCTTGTCAAAAGTGAACAGGCACTTTCACTAATAAAAATTATAGCACTTAAAATATTTAATTTTTAACAATCAATTGAATTACACAGCGGTTTTATATCAAAAGTTGATAACGAAATAAAATATACTAAATTTTTATCGTAAAACATAACCTTTTAAGCTATGGCTGTTATTTGTTTATGTAAACATTAAATAACGAATGCATCAAGTTAAATAAAAAACAAATATAAAACAACTCATATATATGAAGATATAAAGCATTAAGCACTATTAGCACATTTAGCAATTTGCTGCTCTTTTATCGTTGTATCATTTTATTTTTGTTATTTGTTTTTTTTTTTGTCTTCATAATTAACCAACAAGCTATAGACAAATTCTTGCTTGATGCTTTAGAAAACATTTTGCGCAGCTGCCCAGCATATATTAAGGATCACACGCTCAGTCAGATTAAAGGTCTCATTGCCTAGGATGTCAATCAAATTAATCAATCTCTAGCAAAGATTAAAACAATAGGCTATTTTATCAGTTCTAAAATTTTAGATGCGGGTTAATAATTATATCATACATAATCATATTCAAGTCAATGAAATAATAACTTGCTGCTTTTTTTTCTTGTTAATAAAAAAGGCAGTGTGGTGCGCCTAACGTTTTTGGAACGTAAAAGGACGTTTAGAGTGATCGGCCTCTAAGGTGTTTTTTTTTATAGTGCACAACAGCAAAAACGTGAGGCACATCAGATGGTTAAAACACAAGTCGTACAGGGTGCATAAGCAACGTGCAAAACGCTCACTGCCATTTAAAAGATGTGCCTCTCAATGCAAAGAACGTGTTCAATGTGTTCGTTACAGTGCTCATGCTAAATGAGCCAGATTGTTTTAAAGCAAACTGATTTAAAATAGATTTTAATAGGCCATTTGTTTTATTTATTGAGTCAAAGCAGTGTGAATTTAGCATTAATTATTATTATTATTATTAAGCAAGAGATGGTTCATGAAAAAAACTAAAAACTAAACTAACCGTTTGGTTTTCATGTCAGGTTGGGAATGTTAATTGTTTGGTTCCTGCATTTTAAAAAATATTTGACAAGGAAGCCAGCGTTTAGTAGTGTTTAAGTTTTTGATTGTAATGTATGATCCCACAGTATGGATACCTGCCATCTGCATGTGTTCCTTCTTTCTTTCTTTCTCTCTCTCTCTCTCTCTCTCTCTCTCTCTGTTATTTAGCAAAGTGGTGTAAAAGTTTACCTTTGATTCTGTCAATACTAGGCTGAAAATGAAAAGCTACTAGAGAGCAACATGATTTTTAAAATGTCACCTGAATGTTGCGAAATGTAGTTTTCACAGAGCATTGCACTGACACTGCTGACTACACACACACACACACACAACTGACATAAACTATAATACAATTAAAAACCAACTGACATCAACATTTTTCTCTGAGTCTTTAATTGACTTTAAAAAGTTTCCTGGCATTTTCATGACACTACCAACACACCTGACCCTTTATGCTAATTACGTGACCTTTTAAGAGTTTTGCAATATGTTGAACTAGCAAAAACGGACACAAATATATTATTTAATATTTTGTAATCTCTGACACGAGTACCGCCAAACCCTGATGGTGCTTTTAAAGAAACCACAGTTACAGTTACAGTATCAAAAGTTGAAATAGGAATGAATTGATCCAAGATAAATGGTGCTGCTTGTGGCCTTGGAAGTCACACAAAAACATACACACGGTCTAAATCAGATCTTTCCAGTGATCCAACATAACCTTGATGTTTTCCTAAGAACTCAATCGATCTTCAGAAGGAAAAAAAGAGAAAGACTAAGATGTGTTTTTACAACCACAAAGCATCATCTTTCAGCTTTGAGAGATAATAAACATCTTCATCATTATAACTAGAATAAATGTGCATCGAGGATTCTTTTACGAGTGGATGAATTGAAGTGCAATAATATAAGATTAGCACAATGCAATTGGGATTCATACAAACTAAACACGCAGGTCGAATGACAACATAAAGCACCATTGTCAGCACTCACACAGAAGAGACCCTGAATTTGAGAGGGTTTTATTATCTCTAAGGATAATCAATTAGTTTTGTAGAGAAGAGTGAAATCTGAAGTTCTCAAAATGGGTTGTTATTGTAGGACACAGATACTCCTGCATTACCAAAACCATAAAGACTATGAATGGTTGAGGCACACAAATGGCAGTCAGACACAGGAAAGTGCTGGGACCTTGAACAATTGGAGTGTTTTGTTAAAAAAGAATGGGTTTAAGGAAAAAGGCACTCCAAAAAGGATCTTTGAAGTATTATTCTGACTGAGAAAAGCTAGCGCTATAAAGCAGAGAGGCCTCTAGAAAAAATCCAGCTCAAGCTGCTCTGAACTTTTAATGGATTTCCGTCAAACGAATGAAGTAAGAATAAACTCGAAGAAACAGACGTGTAAACGCCAATAAAGTCAAACTCAAAAGTCAAGGTGGTCATCTATATTTAAAGCTTGTCTGTTTTCACTTTATTTTATGTTGGCAAGGATCTTCTGTACAGACTTTTAAAGTGACCCTACTATGGATATTTGAAAATTACCTTTCATACAGCTTGTAGCACAGCTCTAAGTGAATGAAAACATCCTACAAAGTTTTAAACCGGAAAGTGCACATGTATAAAGTTTCTGAAAAGAATCTCATTAAAATTAGCTGTTTTCAAAACAGATCTGAGGACATTTTAAGATTTTTTACAACGTAAACTGAATTATGCTGATAACCGTGACCATAGAACCATTATATAAACCAAACCGAGTATATTTAAATTACTACTCTAACAAAATTATTATCTACTGTCACACAACCCATTAGAAATCAGTCCAATATGCTGATTTGAAAAGAATGAGGCATTAAAGTGCTTAGCTTCAGCTGGTGACCATGTAAGAGTTGCAGAGAGCTAGCTGCTGGCTAGCTTTTTTATGTTGTCATTTCACAGTGGTAACATGACTGAAGGAAGATTATTCAGGATTGTTATGTGCTTTATTAAAGAATGCTTTCTCACTAGACTCAGACATCAATGAATGGTGTAAAATTGAAGCCTTGTTGTCTTTAACATCTTAATAAGCCAAAAGTGCACGTGCACAGACTAATAGGTCACCTAATCTGCTCCTGTGTCATTACCTTGTGTCTCGGTAGCCACAAGCTTGCTCCTCATCAGTTCAAATGCTCCACGTTGTTTCACGCTGTGCCTTTTCAGAGACTCTCCTCCATCCCAGCTCCACCTGTGTTAGGTCTGCTACGATGGTCATATATGTGTTATGTTTGCAGCAGCAGCGTGTTATATTTTCAGACACTATGTCTGTGTATATGCTGGCAGTAGCAGGTCTCAGTACTTGCTCTGTCATAAGAATCAAAGCAGCAGCAGCAGCATAGCAGATCTATACCGCCAAGACCAAATACATCAACATTACCATATAAATAATCATTACCATACTAAATCCTGAGAGTGTTCATGACAAAATAACGTCTATGGGTGTAATTTCCAACATAGAGCAGTCATGACAAACAGGGTCATGGGATCAATCACAGCAAATTAGTGTCACACAAGGGAAATTATTGGTAGGGGAAATGCATTGTTGAGCAAAATATAAATGCATATTATTAGAAAATAAAGTTGTTTTTATTTTTTATTTGCCTGCATGTCGATCTGTTCTAGTCGCTTATAATAGCAGAATTTTAAGTAAAACTGCTAAATTATTTGCTAATAATCCACAAATAACTTGGCTTTATTGAAATATTTATAAAATGACAAACAAATACAGCAATTATCCGGACAGTAAAAAACAAAGACAATATCTAGAAAAGGTCAAGAGCTGCACGGTGGAACAGTGGGTAGCGCCATTGCCTCGATTAAAAAGGTCACTGGTTCAAACCTCGGCTTGGTCAGTTGGCATTTCTGTGCGAAGTTTGTATGTTCTCCCCATGTTCGCGTGGGTTTCCTCCGGGTGCTCTGGTTTCTCCCAACATGCGCTATAGGTGAATTGGGTAAATTTTCTGTAGTGTGCAGTATGTGTGTGAATAAGAGTGTATGAGTGTTTCCCAGTGATGGGTTGCAGCAGGAAGGGTATCCGCTGCGTAAAACATATGCTGAAAACAAATGCTGGATAAGTTGTCAGTTCATTCCGCTGTGGCAACCCCTGCTTAATAAAGAGACTAAGCCGAAAAGAAAATGAATGAATGAATATAAAACCAAATAATATACGACAAACAAACATGATATTAAATCCAGCATGACCAGCTAGGACACATCATGAAAAATGTACTTTCTTTTCAGTTCATGAGTTGCATTCATGATTTGAATGCATTGCATATGAAGTCCACAGGTATTTATTCTGCTTGTGTTTCATACAGTAAGTGAAGCCCAATGTGGCCGAATAAATTTTCCGATATTTTTAAATAAAGGATGTCAGCTATCGACCAAAAGTCTTTTCAGATTATTGCACTGTATGTGCACTTAACCCATATTTTGGTATTTACAGTTGAAAATCACTTACAAAAACGAACACGTATTCTAATCTCATATATAAATTGTCAAATAAATAAATAATGACTTTTAACAATAATGGCTTTTTATAAAGAAATTAAAATTAATATTTTTTTATTTATTTATTAGGAAATGAAAAAAAAAATCATACTTTTATAATACTATCAATGACGATGATGATGATGATGATAATATTGATGTTGATGTTATCTATTTATTTATTTTTAAAGTCCACTTTTACAATTTGACACATGCAAACCACTGCAGAAATGTTCTTACCAACAGGCCCATGTCATCGACATATATATTTCTTAATAAATAACCTACTATAACTGAATGCTATATATTTTGTTTTCACAAGCTTTGGAGAGGCAAAATAAATTCCACTTTTAAATAATAGTCACCTATAGATTTTGTATTTTTTATTTTATTTTAAACAAACAGGGAATAGAACACAGCCAGGAACTATGTTTCTAACTACAGCTCCAGAGGTGTGGTTGCAAGCATACAAGTTTGCATTGCAGTTTGCAAATGTTTGTTGAAACGACAGATTTGGGAAACACCAAATCAACAAACTATGTTTATAACGATGGAAATTAAAACCTTACTTGGCTAACGATGGTTTTTGTAAACACACCCCAGGGTGATTCAAAAGGAATACCAAAACTTTAAAAATATGTATTTAATCAAAGAAACATGATGGAACCTTGGTCAATGATCAATGTGAAGAGTACTTAAAAAGTTTTTTTTCAGTAGAAAACAAGTTAATTGAGGTTTAATATGACCTCCTCCGGACACTCGAGTGACATCAAGCCGATACGTCAACTCTTTGTAGCATCTCGGGCATAACAGTTTGGAAAGCTGCAGTTATTACTTCTTTTAGTTTCTCAATGTGAAACTTCAGAGCTTCCTTAAATCGATGACAGAAAGAGCTTAGCTCTCTTTTTCTTTCTTCTTTGCAGAGTTCTCACTTTTCAAAGTTGTGGTATTCTTCTTGAATCACCCTGTATATTTAACATAAAAAGTGATGGAGCAGAGATCTGGAGCTCCTAATGTGATTTAGAAGCATAAATAAAAGTAAAGCTGCAGAATTTGTGAATTAATGGTTATTTTTACAGTGTGCACTGATTTCTTTGAAGCTTAAGTTGAAATGGTTCATGTTGTGCCTCATTCCCTTGGATAAGATGCAGAAAAGCATCCTCCAAAACATCAATGTTTCCTTGATTGAACACTGTAAGTAATATTTGACATTGAATAAACTAAATTCTTTCTGATTACCTTTTCAATTTGGGTGAATATTCCTTTATAATTCTTTCCAAAAACAGGACTGTCAGTCTTAAGTAAAAAACAAGAACCACATTTGGAAAAGAAAAGCCATTAGAGAACAATTGGATCATGGCTCCCTCTCATACTGCCATGAAGTGTCTTTTCCACAAAAGAAAACATGTCAGTAATATCACCGCAGCTCCATTTGCTGTCCAGCACAATCTCAAAATCACAGTCTCTAATGCTCCACAAACCAATCGATGCTCACTTAAATGCTCCTGGGTCCTTATGCGTTCAAATCTGCAGCCGATTTGGCATACGCAAGTTTCCAGTCTTATAACCCTCGTACACACCTTACAAACACTTGTTCAGTTTACAAAAAAACAGTGAGTTGAAGAATTTAAATTTCAAATTTTAATCCCCATTCTACTTATATTCCCCAAAGTATCCAAAAAGGTGCATTACACCTTCTTATTATGCATTACCTCATCTGCATTTCATTTCCTTCTGTGATTTCTGCAATGTAGAAGTTCTTCAAGAGCATGACCTTCAGAGACTAATTATAATGCGCCAAAAAATACACCTGGCCATAAATTTTGGCCAAACATAATATAATATAATATAATATGATATAATATAATATAATATAATGTAATGTAATGTAATGTAATGTAATGTAATATAATTTAATACAATATAATAGGCTTGCACGATTTTCAACCAAAAACACAATTTGAAAAGGTGCGATTTTCAAATTGCAAAAGCTGCGATTATTCCTATGACGAGAGAGGCAAACGCGAGTGGTTAAAACAATCCAACTTACATTACTTAAAAAGCAGTCAATTGTTACAGCAGAACTCACGAGCCCCTATTCCACTGCTAGGGAGATGAAATGAAATCTGTAAACTCCATGTCTGCTCTGTCTCTCTCACATAATGCCAGAGCCGCTCTAACCGTCAATTGCAGCCCCCTTCTGTTGAGTGCGGGAACACATTGACCAATCACAGGTGTTTAATAACTTGCTCAACAATGCTCAAAAAGCAAGCAGGATAATATTTACATTAGTTTATTTGCTATAAAAGCTCATGTTGTTCTGTGCATGTCCTTGAGTTTTGATGCATTCAAAAAGTGTTTCCTTTGAGCAGGTAAAATTAAAAGTACAGTTCATTTATATGACATTATCTGTCTGCTTGTGTTAAAGGACAAAACTGTATTACAAATAATATAGAAATGTAAATATATTTATAAATTATACCTTTTAATACAATAATTCTTGTGCTGTGAAGTAAAATCTGAAATTGTGCGTGGAAAGCATTGGCAATGCTCAGCAAATGTCATGAAATCAATATGAAAAATGTAACAATCTAAATGTAAAGGTTTTAAAGGTTTTATATGTCTATATACAGTTAAAGTCAGAATTATCAGCCCCCTGTTGAATTTCTTTTTCTTTTTTAAACATTTCCCAAATAATGTTTCACAGAGCAAGGAAATTTTTACAGTATGTCTGATAATACATTATTTACTGGAGAAAGTTTAATTTGTTTTATTTTGGCTAGAAAATATGTTTTCAAGTTTTTAAAAGCAATTTTAAGGTCAAAATTATTAGCCCTTTTAAGGTATATATTTTTCTACAGTCTACAGAACAAACCATCGATATACATTAACTTGCCTAATTAACCTAACCTGTCTAGTAACCTAATAAACCTAATTAAGCCTTTAAATGTCACTTTAAGCTGTATAGAAGTGTCTTAAAAAATCTAGTAAAATATTATTTACTGTCATAATGGCAAAGATAGAATAAATCAGTTATTAGAAATGAGTTATTAAAACTATTATGTTTAGAAATGTGTTGAAAAACTCTTCACTCTGTTTAAAAGAAATTGGGGGAAAAAATAAACGGAGGGCTAATAATTCAGGGTAGCTAATAATTCTGACTTTAACTGTATATAAGATTTTTAAAAATAATTTATTTAACTTAATTTAAAATATTGTAGATATTCTCTTTACTTGGTATTTCAATTGGCAACTTTATTGGATAAAATGATTTTAAGTAAACAGTAGCATAGTGTAGCATACAAAAATCGCTGTTTTTTTTCTACAAATCATGCAGCCCTGTAATATAATATAATAATATAATATAATATAATATAATATAATATAATATAATATAATATAATATAATATAATATGTTTTTATTACAGGATTCATGTACATTGTTTTTACAAAATTTTTTCAGAAAACATTAAAACCAACCACACATGCATTACTACACCAGACCACTGACCTTGAATTAAATCATAAACTAAATAGTATGCCAGTGCCAATATCAAAAGCCAATCCATAAATCCATTTTTCCAAAAGCAAAGGTCAGCCTGCCTGTTTATGTAGATCAAGCTTTTTCAGGGATGATCGGGCAGCTGTAATTCACTTCCTGGGTTGCCAATAAATCCCACCTTACCTTACAAAGTTGTCTGAAAGGTTAAGCCCGCGTTTGCTTACTCTGCACTTCCTCTGGCTCTTAAAATAGACTCTAAATGATATTAATGGTGTGCTTTGCATCCACTTTGCCGGCGCTGGTAATGAGGGTGTGGGTGAGGGAGTGGATCAAAGAGATGGAGCAATGCATCATGAATTTCTAATTAGACTTTTAAGCCTCATCAAGTCATTCAAAGAGGCTGTGCGCTAAATGAGAGCGGCGCTTTCCTATACAAATCGTGCATCGGTCACACGGAATCGAGCATTATCCTATTTCTGTGAGCGACATTGTCTTCCGTGTTCTTGGCAAGCGATGGCTCTTCTTTAATCTGTTGGGTCACCCAGAAGTGAAAGGAGTTACGGGTGGCTCTGCGCAGGCCAGTGACTTTAATATCTCTGGCTGACAGATGTGTCACAGCAGCGGATCATTTAATAATGAGAGGAATCCTCCAAGTGAGATGCGGCTGGAGACTTAAGGCCTTTGGGGAGCAAAGTGCTTATCGCAAAGTTGTATCCAAGTGATTGCAGCATGTTTATTGCGGAGACTTACTGTAAATGTGCATTTCTGAAGGAAGATGTTTTATGTCAAATGGTTAAAGATTAAATTATGTGGCATGAAAAATTGCACTCACAAGCTGGACTGGGATCAGTGGAAATGTTTGTGTTTAAGTGATGTTTTATAAACAAATTTTGGGAGGAGCATGATCAGGCTTTGATGAAGCTAATTCATCACAATCATTCTCCAACCAACTCAAGTCCAAACTCCTATAAATAGTCAAACACGTCATACCTGTTTTCTCTTGACTACAGCATCACTTCACCACGCCAACTCCACACTATTAAACCCGATACTGATTCAAATCTGAGAGGGGAGCATTCTGGAGCCGGGCTAGACACTACGCTCAGAACCTATCACTCTCTTTCCTGATAAGGAGAATAACACGAGTTAGGGTGTCTTGCCAAGCTCAGAGCCCTCTCCCCAGACAGCACGCCAAATATGCATATTCTATTTATTCAAATATCTGAGAGTCTGAACTTGTGAAATTACATACAAACCTTTGCATTGGAACTGTAGGAATGTTAAAAAATTTCTATTTTAATTTCTAATTTACAAAATCTTTATTTTTGGGTGGCGACTATGAATTACTTTTAGTTTTTGACTTTGCTACAGAGTAATAAGCCATGCACTAATCCAACCATAGCTTCAGGGAGAATGAATAGCTATTGCCAATTACAGGTTATTGCAACAGCCTTAATTAAAAAGATAATCATATTTACTATTTTTTTTAAACATCACACTTATTGCCAATACCAATGAAATCCCTGATTAAAGACATCCCTAATTAAAGACAGAGCCTAATTAAACACAGACAGATTTCAGACTGCATATTACTATTACAGGGATGTACTCTTGTGTGAACTGATACTGATTATTGATGAAGCAAACAATGATTACCAGGTGAAGGTAATCACCTGGTAGGATACCCCATCCACTATGAAAGTATGACATAAGCTATGTTTCCATCCAAAAACGCAAATTGACATTATGCTGGAATTTGAGCGGTAAAACTGTTTCCACTGTAGTGTATGTGTATCCTTTTTTATCGAATTAAAATTTTATCCTACTCAGTTATGCTCATGTGTTTTTATGCGCATGTAACGTTCGCTTGCAGAACGTATTTTGGATAAGTGTGTGCGTTTGTTTGTATGTGGGTGTGTCGTTTCATGCATGTGTTACAGGTACGAACGGCATTGGAGGATTCGCATTTCATGCTGATGATGTTGACCGCTGATGCTGGGTTTGCACCACCAATCGCTTAATAGCGTATAGCTATTAATAGCTTAATAGCAATAGCGTTTAAAAGCCGAGCCCAAACTGCAATGGCGATCTCTCTCTCTCTCTTTCCTTCTCGCCACTTCTCGCTCTTATTCTTTCTGTGGGTCTCTGTGAGGACAGTCTCTCTTGCGAGGGCTAGTCTGAGAGAATGTGTTTTGCTTGTTTAATGCTCTTGTCTAAAGTTTGCGATTTAATAATGCAATGTATTTGCTTGTGAAACTTGTCCAGTTTGAGTGATGCCTCGGAGAGGTGTAGGAGTAAGTCGCGCGCTATACATATACAACACTCAGATGCATATTTTGAATTAGTTCACTAGGTTCAGGAGAATGTGCTGTTTTCTGTATGTTTTGTTTTTAGTTAGAGCAGTTTAGTTAAGACGTTTGGTACATTGAAGATGTTTCTTTTCATGCTTTTCTTTTCATATTTAGTTTAGTTTGGTGAAAACAGTTACTGAGTTTTGTTACATTTATTTCTTTGATTTAAGCACATTCAACTACTTCCTCTCCCCCCAGGTAATTCATTATTTAACCATTGTGAATATTTTTCTTTCACTGTATAATATATTTTCAATGGTTTCATTGGATGTATGGGCAATAAATAGCTGCAGTGATATTTGGTTTTTAGTTTCTTTCTTTCTCCATCCGCTTGTCACACACATTAAACTATTGTATGTTATGCCATCTACTCCTAGTTTAATATTAACATCAAAAAGGACGTAATAGCGCATTTTCAAAATGTATGCGCATCTTGCCGTTTCCATCAACTGATTTTATGCGCACATCGAAAATGCGCATAAAAATAGGTAGAAGGAAACATAGCTATTGTGAAATTGATGCCATAATATCTTTAATTATTACAGTAATCTACAAGCAGTAAAAATTTACAAAGAATTAAATGTTTTATGAATTCAGCGTCTAGTTATCAGAGATTGCTGAAATCACCAAATCAAAACCACGTCTTAGTGGTTTAAACCTGCACATCAACCGAGCGGTAAATGGCAAACTCTATGCAATTTTACCCTTTGTAGAATACAATCAACATGATCTCACTGTAATTCTGAACTATTAGATTTAGTGGCTAATTCGTATGAATTCGTATGACCTCATTTGTACAATTTAGTACAATTTTCTTATCCCCCAATGACAGTTGGGTTTAGGGGTGGGGTTGGGTGCCATGCTTAAGACTCAAACCATATAAATTCGTACAAATTAACCACTAAACTGACAAAATGCAAAACAGGTATGTTTCCTTGTAAGATCAGGCTGAATACAACTGTATTAGTTAATACTCATTTATTTTATACCAATTGGTAATCAAATGATGTAAGCATTATCATTAAAAGCAATTTTACATAATATATGTAAGTATATGTAATGTAAGTAACATTTAAAAATATTTATATTTTTGGTTTTATCCAATTGCTTTCAATTAAAATATTTATTATAACTATATTATTAAGACATTGTCATTTTATTATATTTATAAGCTTTTTGCACTATATACTGTTTTGCATTATACTGTACTTTTTGCACGATATACTGTTTTGCATCTGCACAACTCTGGTTTGCATTTCTTGCCATGTGCCCTTAAGTTAAATTGTATTGTTTAGAATTAAAAAAAAATAATTATATATATATTTTAGATCATATTATATGCGTTAATGTATTTTTTGTAATTTCTTTTTAAAATTCTACTTTTTGTATTGATGATGATGATGATGGTGATGATGAAAGACCTTTATTTTTCACATACACTTTACATGCAGTGAAATTGGAAGAAAGAGGAAAAAAGGTACAGTAGGGAAGATGGAGCAAAAAAGCATAGACATAACATCGCAACAGGGGATGGGAACAGTGGATGTGGATATAGTCCGATAAATATATTAATATTATATGTTAGGCACCTAGGGTCAGAGAGTAAAGCAATTTCGATTGTTTGTATGCCCTGTACATGTGGTTGAATTGACAATAAAGCTTTGACTTGACTTTGAAATTACATTTTCCAAATCTGTCATCTTATGCAAGGTATATATGCAACAAAAATTTTAAATGACACAACTGAACTGTCAGAAAAAAAAAACAGCAAGTCAGTCAGTAAGTCAATCAATCAATACTGATGATAGATGTTTCTCTCTTTACAGGATGAATATCAGTTTTCTACAGAGATCCACTGAATGAATTCATCATATCATAAGCTATGATCAGGATTGTATTTCCCTTGCCACACTGCTGGGCTTTACAGGGGGAAACAAGCTAATCAGTCATTTTCAAAGGTCTAGATGAAGTTACCATTCAAGATTTAACACCGCTATTTGTAATTTCTCGAGACTAAATATATGCCTGAAGCAGGAGATTATGAAAGGTCAAAAATTTACATTTCTGGCACAGTAGCAGCACAACAGAAATGTTCTGCTGGTACAGAAACAAAAGATTTAGAACTGAAAACTGTTACTTAAGCTGGAAAGAAAATGGAATAAGATAAATGTTCATCATTTAGTGGTAGTTAATGATAATTTAATGTCTTTTATGTCTATAATGCTTTGCCTAAATAATGTTTCTATAACACATATTTGAAAAAAATCCTACTTAAAAAAACAGAAATGTATATATTTAGAAAGAATAAAACATAAATTGAGTGAATTAAAAAACAACAACAGTATCATGGTGGCACAGTGGGTAGCATGATTGCCTCACAGCAAGAAGGTCGCTGAATCAAGTCCCGGCTGGGTCACTAAGTATTTCTCTGTAGTTTGCACGTTCTCCCTGTGTTGGCGTGTGTTTCCTCCGGGTGCTCCGGTTTGACCCACAGTCCGAAGACATGCGATATAGGTGAATTGGCTGAACTAAAATTGGCCATAGTGTAAGTGTGTGAATGCAAGAGTGTATGGGTGTTTCCCATTAATGGGTTGCGGCCCGAAGGGCATCCGCTGTGGCAACCCCCAAATAATAAAGAGACTAAGAATGAATGAAAAAACAACAACATTAACGCAACAAAAATGATAAGTTTTTTGTTTGATAAGCACAGAGAAACAACTTTTTAAGAAAGACGAAATGTTTAAATATTAGAACAAAAAATGTAACACTGGACCATAAAACCAGTAATAAGTGTACATTTTTGGAAGTTGCTTTGCACTGATGTATATTTTGCTAGGCTTTAACAGGATTTATATAAAAAAAGGATAGGATATAAAATTATATACCTGTGCACCACAAAAACTTACACATAATAGTGGTCCCCCAACCCCCAGGCTGCAGACCGGTACCTGTCCGTGGATCAATGGGTACCAGGCCGCACAAGAAATCATTAACTATTTCCGTTTTATTTAATGTCATCAGATATCATTGGTTATCATTTATTTTGAAAAAATGTTTTATTATGAAAAATGACTGTATTGTCTCTTTAAAATCTGTCACTTGAGCCCACATAACAAAATGAGCAAGAAACAGACATCTTTGGAAAATTTCTTTGAGAAGGGAAAAAGGCTCTGTAAAAGACCCCGAACTGCAATGGAATAGATCTGCAACACGTTTCAACAAATTTTTTAAAAACTGCTGTAGATTGCAAATGTCGGTGGCATTTTCCACATGCAAGTTAATTTCTGTCGTGTTGACCTGTCGTGGTGATAGAAAGGTTGAGGAGCACTGACATGTAACACACCAAAAAATTTTGTCATCCAGTGTCAAAAATCAAATAAACATAAATAAAATGACAGTACATATATGAATATTTCATTATTAAATATTATTATTCCAAAATTATATTTATAAAAATAAATAAAAAATAAATAAGTAATTCAATGAATAAATGGCAACCATAACATCAAAAATGCTCACTCTTTGCTAAATTAAGTGGATGACAACAAGCATATTTAAAGAAAAAAGTATATATATATATATATATATATATATATATATATATATATATATATATATATATATATATATATATATATATATATATATTAGGGGTGTCACGATATTGATTTTTAATCGAAATCGATCGAAATTTATGCTCAATTTTGATTATCGAATCAAAAAATAGAATCGTCGATGCTGCCACGCCCCCATGTCACGTCAGCTTGGCTTGCCAAGCGGGAAAAAAAACGGCTTGTTGAAGTGCTTGTTAAATTGCAGAAGCAGGAGACCCATCGACAGAACTTAAACCCTCTCCTCTTTCAATGAAGTCACCAATGTGTAAGCATTTTGGATTTTGGAGTTATGTTGACAACGTTCGTGTTCTCTGCTATGTACGTATTACGTACGGTTCGTCCGATAGACAACACCGGCATCGCGATTCTCCGCCTGCCCCCGTTGCAAATCCGCTCGCGGAAAATGCCAATCATGTGACCACACAGACACAGATGCACATACAGCCTTGCACTCGAGACAGCAGGTCCAGGCAGTCAGAGGACTGCTTCAATCTTTCACTCACTTGTACTTAGTCATTTTAGCGAACACCTCAGATACTGTTGACTGGTTCCTGTTGGTTGTGCGTCTTTTTTACCGATGCCATTATAACGACACTGATCACTGCATATTCACGAGTCCCGCAGAAAAAGTGATTGACAGGTGGTAATTATGTGTGTATCTTGCCTTTATTCAATTACTGTATGATTTGTTTATGGGTAAAACAAAGACCATCCAGGTCAGGTAGTTTAAACGGTAGGCTACAAATAATTAATTGGTCATTAATTAATTAATTATTCATAATCGAAAATCGAATCGAATCGTGCCTTTAGAATCGAAAATGTAATCGAATCGAGGATTTGGAGGATCGTGACACCCTTAATATATATATATATATATATATATATATATATATATATATATATATATATATATATATATATATATATATATATATATATATATATATATATATATATATATATATAGGCCATCTTTTGTGCTGACATCATGATTAAATCATCCACTGTTCTCTACAACAAGTCATCAACAAATTTCCCTCACAAGCCATTTAGCAGATGTGTTTTAAGCTAATGCTTATTCGCTAATTGCAGGAAAACTTCCCTCGGAGCAATCTGAGATTAAGAGTCAGTCGTGACTCCAGCGGAAACACTCTGCTGAGAGACTCAGTCTGCCACCAAACAATTAAACACACCTCGCACACAACTCCAAAAAACTGGAAAGCGCCAATAAATGTGTCCGACGACACTTATCAACTTGACTCAGAGCACCACTGACACAATCCTCTCCAGTCACTTGAAGAAAAGAGAGGCTCCGCTCCATTCCCAAGAGGCATTTCTAGAGGACGGAGAGCTGTTATGCTAGCAGCACTAATGCGTGGCCACGTAAAACAGAAGAGAGGAGAGCTCTCTCGAGAGGCTTCTCAGTGTGGTCCTATCAACAAACTGAAGGTTAAGCTGTCTGAGACATGCTGTGCAGAGAGCTCTTCATTTAGGTGTGGAAAAGGTCAAAGGCCTTTAAACCAGTTGGTTTAACTACTGAATACTCTGGTAAAAAAAAAAAAAAAAGCTATTCAAAACTCTGCAGGCAACTTATATTATACTTGCTACACTACCAGACAAAAGTCTTGTCATCAATCCCAGTTGTAAAAACAACAAATAATAACTTGACTTTAAGTTGACCATTAGGAAAAGTGGCAGAAGGTAGATTTGTCAGATAAATATTCTGTTGAACTGCATCCCAATCAACACAAATACTGCAGAAGACCTATTTGAATCTGCATGAACCCAAAACTCTTATAGAAATTAGTCTTGTTTGATAAAGGAAAAATGCAAAAGAGATCTGCAGAGTGGCAACATCAACAGCCTGAGGTATCAAGACATTTGTGCTGCCCATTACATTACAAACCACAGGAGAGGGCAAATTCTTTAGCAGGATGGCGCTCCTTCTCATCCTTCTACATGTTCCTGAAAGCAAAGAAGGTCAAGGTGCTCCAGGACTGGCCAGCCCAGTCACCAGACATGAACATTGCTGAGCATGTCTGGGGTAAGATGAGGGAGGAGGCATTAAAGATGAATCCAAAGTATCTTGACGAACTCTGGAAGTCCTGCAAGAATGCTTTTTTGCCATTTCTGATGACTTTATTAGTAAGTTATTTGAGTCTTTGCAGAGATGTATGGATGCAGTCCTCCAAGCTAATGGGAGTCATGCACAATATTAATTTTTTTTCCATTGCACTATGACTTTATGTACTACCCTGTACATTATTATAAGTGACAAGACTTTTGATTTACTCTCCTAATTAAATAATTCAAAATCAAGGCATGATCATTTTTTATTTTGGTAAAATAAGCATAAACTAGAGACTTTTACCTTTCATATAAGCCACTTCTGATACAAAATCATCAACTAGAAGTCAAGGTTTTTGTTGTTTCTAATACTTAGGCGACAAGACTTTTGCAGGTAATGTATGTGGCACTCTTATTTAGACAGCAGTGGCAGGGACATTAAAGTCTGAAAATGGCACATCTTTACATTGTTTTCTATATGTTTCTAAGCAACACAGACAGATGCAGAATGGAGGCGCTAGTGGAATAAAAAAAAAGTCGCTCAGTGCTTCATATTTATCTGCGATGGTTTTTAAAGTACACATGAAATCAAAACTAACCATTGATTTTGTTAGCGGACATTGCTAGTTTTTTGGTGAACAATTAATCTGTGCATGTTCAAAAAAAAAAAAAAAAACGCCCCTCCAACGGTCCATTTTGGTTAATGATTTAGGTTTGTGCTAGGTTGCCCTCCTGAAACCCTTTTCAGACCTTTCTGAATGAAATGCCTGCTTTACAACATTCAATTAGACTGCAGTAGAAAAAAACAAGCACGACCACTGTTTTCTTGTGATATTCCGTTTCTCTAGGAACTGTGTCCCAATACGAATAATAATAATAAAAAAGGTTCCGGGTTATGCAGACTTTTGTTTTTTTTTAATTAGTCGTCAGTGGTGAAGTAAAAAATAATAAAAGGGGGAACTATTCAAACAAGTAAACATCATACTACCGTCAAGCTAGGAGCAAAAATATATACAATAGAATAGAAAATCAGGAGAAATTATTGATGTAATGCCAAAGAGGTGTCCGTATTGATGTATATCATAGGTGAGTTTCTTAAGTGGAAATAACGCACATACCTGAGACAACCACATTTTAAAGGAAGGCACCTGAGGAGATGACTACAGTAAAAGTATACATTTCTTTGCCAGATAGACCAAAATTAAAAACAAATGTTTGGTGTGGGGGTCGAACACATTCTCTATTCCACCAAACAACAACAACAAATACAATTCTAGTGAAAAACTGAATTTTATCTCAAAGAGTCCTTGTAGAAAATTATGTATTTTCTTCCAAAAAGAGATGATTTTGTCACAATACCAGAAACACTAAAGGAATGTTATTTTGCCTTTTTTTGCAGTAAAAACAAAGATCAGAGCAGTTTCTATAAATCTTTTTCAGTCACAAGGGTGTGAGATAAACTTTGTTAATTTAATTTATAATTAAGCTCATAAACACCCAATGAAGTACATTTAAAATACAAATTGTTACATATTTCAGGCCAATCTGTATCTTCAATTTCGTGACCTCAATCTTTTTCCCACACACACTTCAAACTCTCAAAGGATGAAGTACATGAGTAAGACCGAACTTTGTATATTTTGTATATTAGCCCCTTGAAAAAATAGTTTGTTACAATTAGCTCTATGGTTCATGCAGACTTCAAGAAGCAGTCAGCCATCTCTTCACAGCGCATCAGAATGCAAATTGTGGGACAAACACATTATAAATTTATTCAGCACCACCTTCAAAAAACACATATAAATGCATTTTTGTTGGCTTAACATGTATATTGTGACATTTGCCAACTATGTTTGTGACGAGGCAACAGACACATGTAGACTGCTGAATATAAGTATTCAATGCGCATTTATGCATCAAATCATTACACTCAGCTGAAAGGACGCCAATACACTTTATAAAACTCAGCTTTTTATGCAGAGGTAGATGAAGAGCTTATTCATATTCATGACCTATACAAATGTGGTCAAACCTGAGCTTCTCGCTCTCATAAATGGAGATTTTTTGCACTTACCTAAATCACATAACTACTATGTAGATATCTATATGAGTTTGTTTTTGAATGGCAGTAGAGGCCTTTTCCTTGTAAGAATTTAATCTCCTGTGAATGTAATCAAACTCAATTTTCTGATGCATTTGGCATTTCTAAAATTATATGGAGGGGATTGAAATGACATGAAGGCTGGTAAGCTAATAGCTGATAACAGGTTTTTAATTTTGATGAGCACAAAAGGCTTATCTAGGTCTAAAAAGTGGACTGTTTTACTACTAAAATATTTTTACTACTAGTATTTTTTTGTTTACTATTGAAGTTTTTAGCACACAGTGCCTGAGCTTCCAAATCAGCCTAAATGTCTTTCTCTCATGTCTCATTTTCTTCCCTCTTTCTGCCCAGCCAAATTACCATATTACTATTATGCTATGATAACTGTTGCATAATAATCTAATTAGGCTAACGGCATGAGGGCCGGCCTGAACGTTTTCATAGGCAGACTGGAGAAAGCTGTCATTATTTTTACATCATCTGCAAAAAACCCTGAGTTATATGAATAAATTACTGAAAACTGCTTAACCGCAGACTGTCAAATTTTGGGCTTCTAATTTGGTTTTGACTGCCTCCATAACAACATGGTAATCTTATCAGCTAATATGTTTCCATCAATAATTTGGAACAAAAAAGATTTGGATGCAAGCTTTAACAGGGCTATAAAATATCTGAAGGCAGAAGAAATTACTTGTTTAAAATCATCAAATATAGTGAATTCCTCTCAGTTCCTCTCATGAATATGTTACTGCTTCTAGAAAATAAATTATTGAAATGATAGGAGACTAGTTTAGCAGACCCCCTATTTTTTCTCAATTGTTTTGTGAAAATTGACAGATTTTGTGATAGTAATTCCCAGAAATTTGTGGACTATTTTGTGTGTGTGTGTGTGTGTGTGTGTGTGTGTATATATATATATATATATATATATATATATATATATATATATATATATATATATACTCATTTACCTAATATCTTATTAACCATATTAGGTAGCCTACTATGTTAGGTGTGCAATCTGACACAATGACACAAATCATGAAAATAAAGCTTCTTTATTTTGGTCTCTTGTCAAGTCAAGATCTAAAACAGATCGAAAAGGGCAGGGATTAAGCCAAAGGAAGGTTTTATAACTCTTATTGTGTTCACGATCTTACTTTTCCCACAGATTTCACTCCCCTTAGCATCTGACATCATGTATCTCACTCAGAAAATGCGTCATGGCTTCCCCTGACCTAATACACCTAAAACACGGATTGTAGTAAAACTCGTCAATGCAGGGAAGCGTTTTCTATCGTTGACTGCATTTGCAATCATTTACACTTCATTTTACCAGCCTTACATGTAAAGCACAATGAATAGCCTTCAATTCCGTCCGGTCCAGCGGCCGTCACCCTTGAACCAATCTCCATCATTCCAAGCTGCTTGTTTTCCTGTCTGTTACACTACTTTGTTTGTAAGATGTTGTCTTCAACTTTCTTTAGCAGTTTAGCGCATTTAACGCACAAAACAACCAATTTGCGCCACAGGATGTCTAATCGCATCTTTGCATTGACTTCACATGTAAATCACTCATTCTTTATCCACGTCTGCTTACTGCAAAACCCTTCCAGCATCCTTCCACGTAAACTTAGGATTGTTAGGGCACAAATGAAACGTTATTTTTCGAGAGACACTTAAAATACATTACGTGCGCTGCGGATGCAATGTCTATGAGTCATGTAAAACAATTGATTGCAAACTGAAATAAATATTATTTGATCATACGGTTTGGAATGGAATGTTTTATGAGAATATTTACATTTTTTTGCAATTATTTTGCTCTTAATTAGAAATTTTTGGCTAAATTATTTAGACTTTGTTTGATTCAGCAATTACAGAATCGCGAAAAACTATGGGGTCTGGTTAAGGGTGACTTTTTATTAATTCATATTTTAATTCAGCAAATATGCATTTTTTCCCCCAATAAACATGCATTACTTAACTTTTTATATAGATGTACCTTTGAGCATTCTATTCATCAAAGGATACCATGATGAAAATTTAAAAAAATTACTAATTACTAATAATAAAGATATTAGACTGATTTCCTAAGATCATGTGACACAAAATTTAAATTTATTAAATGGGTTAGCCCCCCTTGAGAAGAACCATCTTATTTTTGAGGGGGTCCCTAAGAAGTACATAAACCAAACAGAGTACAACACGTCATAAGAAACATAGAGCTAAACAAAACAAACGAACAAACAAGCAGCACACTTCACCTGAAACACTTCTCAAAGTCGATCGCCTAAGCAAATGAAAACATATAATCAAAAATACAAACAATTTTATATAAGAATGTATAATACGCATTTTAATTGGAACCAATATTAATAATATTTACAAGTTGTTTCCAAAAAAGAAGATAGACTGAAGATAAAGATAGACTACTCCTCACTGAAGAGTGGAGTAAGGATGCTGAAAATGCAGCTTTGCCATTGCCTTTATAATAGTTAAAACATATTTCAAGAGTTCACACTTATAGCTTGATGATTGATTATAAAGCTTGTTTGGCATGCTGTTCTGGGAGAGAACCTTAAGCTCATAAGATCCTCGAGCCCAGGGCTCCCTCCCATTTGCAAGGCGAAAGGGGAGTTTGAGCTCAGGTAGATGCCCAGAACTCCCCAGCTGTAGTAGCTAATTAACAGATAGTGATTGCTCTTAAGAGATAACCACTTACTAGGACTATGTCTATGGTGCTGATTTGGATTAGTTAATTAACTTAAGTTGCATGTTTTTAGATGGTGGGAGGAAACCAGGGAACCTGGGGGAAACCCAGGTGAGCATGTGTAAACTCTGCACAGAAATGTCGGCTGGCTTGGTAAGGACCAGAACCAGTGACATTCTTGCTTTGAGGCAACAGTGCTAACCACTGGGCTATCGTGCCACCCATCTAGGAAAGGAGGAGGAGTGGGGTGGAAGGGGGGATTCTTTAAAAGGAAGATGGCTGTGATATGGAACTTGGGGTATTTATATTGGCTTCGTCTGATTGGTGAATCATAAATTGGATAATGCAGGACCAGCCGCAAGCAATCATAAGCACGTGATCCTCTCAAAATTAGTTTTGAAATAAACTTCACTTAAAGAATAACCCGTCATTTTAAAATATAATTATTTTTATAGTATACAATTTACAATATTTCTAAAAAAATAAAACTGTTTTGTTGACAACGGGAAATTTCTTTCCAAAAATAATGTAGTTTAGCGCCAAGCAAGGCCATAAACAATACAAAGTGTACATGCCATTGATATCAAAACAATCCATTTGTTTCTACCCAAACAAAAACAAGGAAAGCCCCTCACCAAAAGACAATGAAAAGTGGAAAATTAAAAGCCTGTGAAATGAGGATCACATCGCTCAGAGCAGCATTAAATAAAAAAATAAAAAAGATTTTTTTTTAACAGGCTAACTGAATCTGGCACACTCTGGGATTCACGGGCAATAAATCAGAGGGAAATGCTTATTAAATAGATGGATCCCTTATGTAATATCACATCCCGGAAAGCAAACGGTTTTGATTCAGTATTCTTGTTTGGATTGACCTTCAAACCCCGGAGCTACAAACAAATAATGAGAGAAGGCAGGCAGTGACAAGAGGAAAAGCAGGCAGGGATAAGTCTCGATATTGAGTTTGACAGAGACACTAATGGGGGAGGCAGCATCAATAATAACAGATTATGCATGTTTAACCTACCCTGTGCACGTCATCAGGAAAAGAAATGACTAATATACTTCAAATAAATAGCCTTGAGATGCTGGATGCCCTCTTGGAAGCTACCTGTCAGTATGAATGTATGTAAGCAAAAGTATTGTTTTAATTGGACTGTCTGTATTTGCTTTAATTGAGGAAAGATAAAATACAAATCTGCACTAACTGGCCACTTTATTAGGTACACCTTGCTTGTATATGTTCACTTTTTTTTCTTTAGAATAGCCTTAAATGATTATTTTATCCTAAAATTATCCCATGATTTACTCAAGTTGTTTCTGACTTTATTCTTTCAGCCTAAGTTATTTTGAAAATTATATCTGGCTTGTGCAGCTCTACACTGGCAAATGGTGTATTTTTAACAGCAGCAAAATAGAAAGAATTGACTTGGTCAGCAACAACACTGAGTTAAGCTCAGGTATTTGAATGATGCTCAGTTGGAAATTAATATGGGCCTGTTAAAACCCTTTGATTGTTATGTTTCATCTGCCTTTCTGTTCTGCCTAGAAAACGTCTTGGCCACTTCAGATTGGTTGCTTGCTCCTAATTAGCTTACAGTATTTTAAAAGCTGTGACATTACTTCCTTGGCAGGCACCTTTGTTTGGTCACTCTTGCTTTGCTTTCCTTAAGATGTTGAGATGTGCAGAGTTTTAGTAAGTGTTGAAGTTCGTAACTAGCGAGATGCGTTTGCTACTTCTGATTTACTAGCTTATTTGATCTTTTGCCTGTTTGATTTGTGGATTGTCCCTTAAATGTGGTTTCTGGTTTTTGTAAATAGTTTGGTTCTCAACACAGGTTCATTGAATTTTTGTGAAAGTTTGTATGCAGTTATATGTTTGATTGCAGTTTTTTTTTTCCTCTTGCATTTGCTTTTAAAACACAGTTAGTTAGGTTTATTTTAAGGATTAAGTCAGTGGTTTTCTGGCTTAGGTGATCTGACAAGACCAGCTTTCTCATGGAGGTGCACGAAAATAACTTGCATCCGAAACACAACAAAACGTTCCATAATAAAAAATATTTCAGATGTGCAAAAATGCAGTTTCCTCTAGTGCTGGGGTTCCCAAACTTTTCAGCCTGCGACCTCTAAAATTGTCACCTTAGAATTATTAGGTTCTATCTGACATTTTTGTCAAAATTGAGTTATTGACATTCTTATTAAATGACATCTTATTTACATTATGGATGTTTTTATAAGTTGTTTACATTTTAGAACTTTTTATTTAAAAAACAAATGTTACACACATACTGTTCGCTATGGAATGCAAAAACTTTAAAGCCCAATATCTCAAAATCATTCAGAACGCAGTTAGAACCTTATAATTCCAAGGTGACTAAATAACAATGCTAGTGGCTCGCGAACGCCACATTCCTCGGAGGTGGTTAAAAATATACAAAGGTTGCAAACAACAATAGGCCTATATACTGTTAACACAAGCATATTGACAACACAAAAAAGTGCAAAAGTCTAACAACCATAGGCTATAATTTTTATAGTCATTAATTAATTTGTTTAATTTAATAATAACCTCACCTAAAGAGACTGGTGGGCACAAGTCAGCAGAAGTCTATGCTTGGTTTAATTAGTTAAATAATATATATTTCTTTTTTAATACAGGGACAATGCACAACATAACATGTTGTGCCAGAGTTAGCTATAAAGCTAATTTACATCTGTAGTCCCTGGGCAGGAAATTGTAACAAATTTAACAACAAAAAATAATACATTATACACTTACAATAGAATACATGAAATACATCATTATCAATAAAATCAGTGGCTGCATATTTGATTTTGTTTAAGCCAAATTTCAAGAACAGATTTAAAATTATTCAAAGTGCTACTCTCTCTGATATGCACTGATATTTTATTCCATCTTTCTGCTGCTCTGACTGAGAAAAACTGATTGTCCAAAAGCAGTTCTCTTAAGTTTAACTGAACAGTCACCTAATTTTGTCACCGCCACTCAGAGATCATCCTCGATGTTCAGTTGTAGCCTATATTCATTTTTAATGTATTTGATTGCTACAAAGGTGTCAGAAAGTTTAACCTGGTGCTATAAAAATCAATCTGCTGCATCTGACACTATTGCTGTATTGTTTATTTATTTAAATTTTTTGAATGGGAAAAGATAAAAATAAAAAAATTTAATAAATAAAAAAAAAATCGGGCCTGACTCAGCATGAATGCTGTTTTTTAGCAATTTTCTTGCTCTACAGAACATAAAATTAGACAGACATCTCATCCATCAACACAAACAATCATCAAACATATAAATTAAAGAAAAGGAGGCTACTACCTCAGTGGCTACAGTGATAGTTGACCATCAGATGACGAGCATGGGATTTTTTTTAAAAGTCTCAGTGTTGGTATTGCTTTTAGATGTTGTGGGATCTCATTCCAGGCTTTTGTGAATACAAAAAAGAAAGATCTCTGTCCATAACAGTTTTTAAAAGCCGGCAATGGCAAACATCCATTTGTTGCAGATCTGGTGGAAAGATCAGTCCTTGTGTTAAGTTTTGGTACCAAAGCACAAAGGGCTGCTAAGGTAGCGCTTCTGTTAATCTAATGTAAACAAAAAATAATAATAATAACTAAAAGGCTGATGGCTTTTTATTTGCATGTTGGTGTTTTTTTATGTAACTTGTAACTACTATTTTTTTTACCTCCTGTGGGTTATGGATAAAATATGGTAATGCTAATAGTTTAGTAACATTTATTTGATTTTTGCAAATCACCAAATGACCCTCTGTCATTGTCCCATGACCCCCATGTTGGGAGCCATTGCTCTAGTCTAGTGGATCTGTAATCTGAAATGTGCAACAAAACGTACCATGAGCAACGTTTTTTTTTTTTCTCCTCGTTTTACAAAAATATAGGCTGATGCATGTATTTCCAATGAGCCTGGGTTGGTTTAACATAACTGAGCCATGTGATTGGCTAATTAGATATTTGCATTAATAATCAGATGGAAAGGTGCATCTAGTACTGCAAGGGGAATGTATGGCACTTTTTTGCCAAAATATGTCCATGAAAAATGAGCGCAAGCTGCCAATAAACCACCAAGGTGAAACTATTCCAGTTCTATTTCTTGTTTACAATGGCAATGATACACACTGGCCATCAGTCGCAACACAATGACAGGTTAACCAGTTGATGAAACAAGGTTAAACAAGGTTACGCCAGAACTGCCCTGCTGTCTAAAGCTCCTGGCATCAATTTTGTGTGGGAATGACTGCACAAATATCTCCCTGTCCGCAACATCAAGACGGTTGTGTGCTTAATGGCTGCGATGATTTGAAATAAACCTTTTTAAATTCAAACTTGTTCCACGCTGGGAAAAGTGATAAAAAGGGGGACATTTTTCCTTTTAATCCATTTTGTGCATCATTAACCAGGAGGAACTTACACCTTCCCTGTGTCAGTGCAGATTTGTAGAGCAATAGATCTTTCTGACTTTATCTAGTGAATGTTTGGCACCCCACCGCCTGTTATGCTCAGACTGATTGCTCGCTGTGTCCATTTCCTCGATCTCTCGCCACGCTCTTCTTTCAAAACTGCTCTAATAACTGTGCAACTTTCTGCAGGAACACTAATGTAATTCAATGTACTGCTGCTTTTGAGTACTGCAGAGTCAAAGTGTTCCAGGTATGGGTCCAATAAGTAAAAACATCAAAACAAGGCAAAACCAAAGCTGTTTGTTCCATCGTCCCTAAGTGGTTACATCATGCCAATTACGTTAACTAGATAATAGCCTCTCCACCTCTTCTTAAAACATTGCAGTCTTTTAGGAAAAGTAGGTGTAAGATTAGTTTGATGAATATTTGATGAATATGAATATTTTGAAAGATTAATATTTTGGTAACTTTGACTACTTGTACCAATTATGCATTGGGAAATGGTGGTGTTCATCTGCAAAGTGTTTAAATGTCTTTAGGCACTTTGACACATTCCTCTTTTAGAAATTATTATTTTTTTACATTAAACATGCACTGAACAGATGTATTTGACCACTGCGCTCATGAGTTGTTGTAGTTTAGGCACGGCTAGGCAAGGTTGTGGTCTTAGAATTCTGTACATTCTGTTTGTCCTAAGGGTAAAAAAAAAATCACCACCTTTACTAAATCTTTAAAATATGGCAGCTAAATTTAATTCCAATCCTTAAACTAATTTTGCAACAACCTCATCATTCATCTTAAACTCGGTGAATGGCTAAGCCTTCCCTCATTAGTGTTCATTATTTCATTAATATTTAATTATATTTGTTTTTCAAACATGCTAAGCAATTTTTGCAAGAAAACATTAATATAATTAAAACAGCAGATTGTGTGTGTGTGTGTGTGTGTGTGTGTGTGTGTTTATGTGGTGTATAAATGGACTTTAAGTTGGCAGATAAAAATTTAAGAACAAAATTTTTCTCATACGCTAGTCATGTGAAGACTTAATGAAAAAAAAAAGATTTTGTTTTTTCTAATGTTGGGGTAATCTCAAACTTCAAGATTAACAATATAAACAATAAAAAAAAACCAAAAACTTTTTTTCCTTCTGTTAAAATGGTCACAGATCATTTTTTCAACTTACAAGATCAACAGAAGGTTGTAAAAAAGCGTTTAGGTTAAGTGTTTAGGTTAAAATCACCTAACCTTAAGTTCAAAATAATTTTAAAATAACACTGTGTCCAACCCATTTGCACTGTCATGAGATGTTTAAAAGTATTATTTCCAGATTTTATTCTCCTGAAGCAGCATTGATGCCAATATTTAATGAGCTACAGTAATGTCTCCTTTACAAATAGCTCTATGACAAAGACCATATCATACTGATGAGGTTCTTTTTAAAGGATCAATTTGAAAGAATAGGATTGCCCATATGGGAATGGCTTATAGCAATATTTTTCATATCCTCCCTGACCTCAAGTTACTTATGAAAGCCTGTATTGATTGAAAGCAACAGATTTATATACATTTTTAAATAAAGTCAACTACATACTTTAAAAACAACAGGTTTACTATTTTTCTTTTAAATAATGTCAAGTAATCACTTTTTTAACAGTGTATGATTTAGCTATTAATGTTCCAAAGCTAAAAAGGCAAGTACTGTAGTTGTACAATAAAATGTCTAAAAGTACAAAATAGACTATTCTCAACAGACTATTCTGTTTGAGGAAGTTAAATTGTTTCCATATTGATAAACAAATGATGATCTTATTTTATCATGCTGTTCTTAAATCAGTTTTATCTTTTACTTTGGTGTCATGAATTGAGAACCTTCCTGTTAAATACAAAAACACACCAAATCAGACAGTTAAGTGGTCCAGTAAGCTGATTGGGGTGTCACTTGTGTACACCAGGCAGCTGAAGAGAATAAACAAATTCAATTTTAAGTCACACAGCTTATTCTGTGTGTGTGTGTGCTTATTATTAGGGCTCTATTTTAACGATTTAGGCGCAAAGTCTAAAGCGCATGGCGCAAAAGCAATAAGGGTGTGTCCAAATCCATTTTTGCTATTTTAAGAACGGAAAAGTACTGTCTGCACCCTGCCACATGGTCTAACAAGGTTGTGCTTATTCTCTTAATGGGTAATGAGTGCGTTTTGAGCATAACGTGCATGAAGCCAATCTGGGTCTAATCTCCCATTCCCTTTAAAAGTCATTTGTGTCACGCCATGATGCATTTGCTATTTACATGGTTGACTTTGTAAGTGGAATAACTGAATGCTTCACTAGCGAGAAAACAGTTCAACATGCCACATGCAGGTCAAGGATAAAGAATAAGCCTCCTCTATTTAGCTTCTTTCTCTTCAGTTTACTTTTACTTTTTACTGTTTACCTAACTTTTAAGTAGGGAAACGGTGGAAACTCACTCCGTTGAAGACATCCATTAGCCTATATATTTAATTTCGTTTGTCAAGCACAAAGATGTTTTAAAACTATTTCTAAATTCATTTCTAATTTACAGCAAACGAATAAATAAACAATAATAATGAAGTGTGGTCAAAACACTGAGTTATATCCAAACACACGTCTGATTCCAATGCTCCATATGGTCTAAAACCTGACAGGTGAACAAATGTAAACTTACTTTTATTAAAACAAATATAAATATGCATCTATTACATAGCACTGCTATCAATAATAACATTACACAAATGCAAACTGTCATGACTAAACTGAAAAAGTCATATTTGTGAAGAAAAAAAATTTTTAATGACAATTTAATACTTTATTTTTTTATGTAAAGATTTTTGTGTATTGCTGTATATGTGTGCAATAAGCGATGTATAAGCTTGGACACTCATAGGCGCATAACTAACACACTCTGCGCTGGACTTTAGACCAGCTTTTAGTTGGTCAATGGCACGGTCTGTTTCAGTTAACACACTTCCTTTATATACCGGAACACCCATGAGTCCACAAAGTGGTGCAAATGGATTTGATATTTAAACAACAAGATGCAAAATGTGAAAATAAGAGTTGCGCTGGTCTGATAGTAGCAACAAATCGTACCATACATGCCTTGTGCCTTATTTCACCGGGTGTATGATATGCCCTTGGGAGTTTCCTTTCTTCTGGTCGCTGGCTTTTAGTGTAAAGCTTTAGAACTAATCAATACAAAAATAGTTTCATACCAACAGCCATTAGACAGTTGAACAAGGCATAAACTTAAGTGTGTTTCTGGGTCTTCCAGTTTTTATTTTATATATCGTTTCATTAACTTAATTTTTTTTATTTATTTTGGGGGGTTGATGGGGTCTTGACTATTTAAGACTTTTCTTTTCAAGAAACTGTTTTCAAAGTCTATGTTTTATGCCCTTTATGCCCATCACGATTGAGATTTTGTGTGGCATTGTGTTATGAATGTGGACTCAAAGTAACCTAACCTAAGCTAAATAACTGAAAGTATTTAAACAAACAATAGTACACAAAGTAAAGGTATCATTGCAATGTCTATATCCAATCAAACAAAATAAAAGATGAGTGGCCCCTCATCCATGTTTGCAAAATGTTTGATTAAATAAAAAGTCACAGTTGTCATTTTCGAGTACTCTGGTGCTGGCGTTCATCCCACGACATTCTCGAACAAAGAAACAATGTCATAAAAGACCACAGAGTAAGGGCTGCTTCTCACAAGCTCAAAAATGTGCTTCATTTCAAACCAGCTGCTGCCAGCAACTATCAAACAGCACCAAGGCTGTTTTATCATACAGACAATTAAGAGAAATGACTCACTTAAAGCCGCTCGAACAGGCTTTTGAACTGCTGCACTTCACACAGTAAATTTGATCATTTTCAGCTGTTGTGCAGAAGCTGTTGTTGTTGGCAGGTTTTCTATCAGAAGCTCCACTCAGCTGAAACATGCTCGATGTGGGTGTTACACAAAAATAAAATTAGGAAAGGAAAATCCTCTGCAAAGCTCTGCAATGGCATTTTGTTTTCTTGCTATTGTTTTTATCTAAACACCACGGGTGACATGGATCCCATGAAAAAGCAGGAAAACAAAAAAACAATAGACCACACAGTTTGACACACACTATGCAGTCCTTGTAACATGTTTTGCTCATTGCTACTGCTAATGGAGACTGCGATGAATTGATAACATTAACTAATTAACTGCAAATATATAAGTATAGATTGTTTTGTTAGCTACTGTTCATTGAAACTGGCCCTATATCATGCACCAAAAAATAAAAAAATAATGTATGTTTGTTTACAATAACCACAGAACTACAGTACATACAGAAATGTGGGTAACCAGCATTCAAAAATTACAATGTACTCACTATTTACTCACCCTTAAGTGATTATATAAACTCTGAGTTTATTTCTGTTGAACACAAAAGAGGTGTTAAAGAAAGCTGAAAACCTGTAACCATTCACTTCCATGGTAGGAAAAACAAACACTATGAACGTCAAAGATTACAGGTTTCTATCTTTTTATCAAAATATCTTCTTTTATATTTATGAGAAGAAACTCAATGGTTTAAAGCAGGTGAAGGAAAAGTAAATGATGAGAGAATTCATTCATTTAGGAGTGAACTGTCCCTTTAAGTATTCTCATTATTTCTTAAAGTAGTGACCTATAACTAAGGCTAGACGGAATCTGCAGATGTGTTTTGCTATTTCTGCTGAGAATTTTGGTAAAAATGTGCGGATTTCAGCGGAATTATTTTGGGAATACCATAACTAAAACCTTAATATGTGAAATAAAAAAATTATTTATATTTAACTTTTAATTGATGTTAAAAATGCAAATCCAATTAGATACACTTTATTTGGTAAAAACAGCAAGTCTCTCATATAATATATCTACTAAAAGACAGAAAATATTACTTTACAAACTGCATTGTGCATAAATCAGATAAACATTTTCATAATAGTCAATAATATTACTGTAATTAATTTAAAAACTGATTAAATATAGATTTGCACACATTTACTCAAGCAAATAAACAGAATTAATGATGGGAAAATTTGGGGAATTCTGTGTGCGCAGATTGCCTGTAGGCCTACCTATAACCTGTCTATTGGTAATATATTGGCTGTTTATTTGGACTTACAAGGTACATATTCTGCATGATCTTTCCCTTATCCCTAATCCAATCCAATGCCTAAACCTACCTACAGTACAACTTTAATTCTTCCTTATTGAGCTAAAGGTAATAGTTCATCGTTTGTTAATAGCTAGAATTTTACCTGACAGTAAAACCTGACCACAGTAAAGTGTGATTTGAACATTCTGTCGTTTTGGACATTTATTATAAATCTTTAGATTAAAGGAGAGTGATTAGAGACCTGTTTAAAGAGATGCCTGCATGTTTATTATTTTAGTATTGTGATCTCATGATCCCTCACACTCCGCTAGTGTCTGAAGGGAAAGGCGCATTTGAGTTTTACTGGATCTGGCACCTATGGTCGTGAGCTACAAGATCTCGAATACAAGCGGCTCAAATGAGTTTGCAGGGGGGCAGGGCGCACCCTTAAATACAGAGTGAGGAGCTCTGTCACCCAGAAGGAGCTCGGGGTAGAGCCACTGCTCCTCCACATCGAAAGAAGTCAGCTGAGGTGGCTCAGGCATCTGTTTCGGATGCCTTGAGGACGCCTACCTAGGGGGGTGTTCCAGGCATGTCCCACCGGGAGGAGGCCTTGGGGAAGACCCAGGACATGCTGGAGGGACTATGTCTCTCAGCTGGCCTGGGAACCCCTCAGGATCACGCCGATAGAAGCAGAAGGATATGTTTGGGGGAGAGGGAAGTCTGGGGTTCTCTCCTAAGACTGCTGCCCCTGCAACCCAGCCCCGCATAAGCGGATGAAAATGACATGACATGATGACATGGATCTGACACCGTCTCAAATCAACGTTGATGAGTTCAGGCAAAAGATCCGAACAAGAGACGAATCATTCAATTGACTCTGATTCGACTTTAAAAAAATTCAGTTTTAAACTAGAAGCACTTTCAGATTTAAACCTCAGCTGGATGTTTTCACTCAGTTAGAGCTGTGTTACACACTGCACTTTTCAAAAACCCATTATAGGGACTTCTTAATGAAAATACAGTTGTTTACTGTTAGTTCATGTTAACTCATCAACTATACCACCAAGCATGAATTCTGTTAATAATGCATTAGTAAATGTTGAACTATGATTAATAAATGTTGTACAAGTATTGTTCCTCATTTGTTCATGTTAGTAAATACATTACTAGCATGTGTGACCTATTTTGTTTTTCACTTTAAATGTTTAAAAATACAGTTTATTTTAAATCCCCAAATACCCACTATTATTTATGTTGTTCCTTTGTGAGCATCACGATTAGTGCACATAGTACAACTGTTGCCTCTAAAATTAAATCACAAAACATTGTGCTCTCATACCCATAATATTCTGGCTACTGGAATTGATTTAGCCAATTTACAAGTAAAAAACGGATCGGCCAGGGTAAAGCATGCATCACTACTATATCTTCCACCTCTACTTGTCAACTGAAAAAGTAATACATCGATTTGTATTTGGCCAATCAGCCATAATAGACTTCATCAGCACCTTCCATCTCTCATCAATAGCAGCCGCTTGGTGACATTTTCCATCAATAGGCATGCGTGTAACATCTGTGACCTGAGAGCCGGTGTGAAACACTCACCAGCTTCCTCCTCTTGTCCTGTTCTGTTGGGGGTTCCTCGTCATCTGTCAGCTTGGGCTCTTCAAAGTGGCTCATCAGCATGCAGCTACAAGACAGGCAGCCAGACAGACACAGTGTGTAAAAGGAGTGAGCACAAAGTAGAGAAATTACATTCATGTTACACTTCATTTCTAAACTGTGGCATTCCTTCGGCAGCTGTATAATCTCTCACTCTATTTATGAATCCTCTTTTGACACCCCACTGAGGTATGCATGAGGCAGGTTGTGTATCCATCCTGCCTGGAAATGATAAAGTGCCTCAAGAGGTGAACATAAGGGTACAGAAACATCCTGAAGTCATGAAATATTGGCTGCCTTGCAGCATCATTCACATTTCATGACTTAAAAAAAAAAAAAAACATACTGTATACTGATCTGCTGCATCACATGCTTCATAAAATGTTTTTTAGGTGGGATAAGGAAAACTAACAAATAGAGAGAGACTATAAAATTTAAATAGAGATCCAGTAATGCAATTAAGGGCACCTAGTTTTCCCTCTTTTTTAAGATTTAAGATAAGTCTTTTGTGTCTCCAGAATGTGTTTGTAAAGTTTCAGCTCAAAACACCCAACAGATTATTTATTATACCTTTCAGAATTTTCTGCTCTGAACACAAATGTAGCTGTTTTTGTTACCCATTCCCATGTGCCTGTCAGAGTGTGCCTCAATCTCTGCCTCGGCTGCATCAGCTAAACAGCACAGTGACAGACATGAAGGAAGCAGATCTCACGTAATGTTTGTGAGAAATACTACAGTAAGAACTTTACCAATGAGTATTTGATGTATTCGTTATGGAGGTCATTTTAGCCTTTCTGCAACGATTAGTCACACACAATGTCGTTACAAAGTGCTCTCACACGCACACACACACGCACGCATGCACACATACACACACACACACACACACACACATACATACATACATACAAAATACATACATATCTAGATTATTAAAATTGAATACTTGTAAATTTGCTGATTATTATTATTAATTTTTAGTTTTATGCAAACATATTAATTGTTTAATGTAGTTTATTTTGATTTATTATTCTTTTATTTGTATTTCTGATTTTATTACTATTAATATTCATTTTATTTTTAAATTATTTATTTACTGTGTTTACTATGTTTTTAAATATATATGTATGTTATTTTAAATGTAAGCTTTAGAAATGCTTTGGCAATACAAATGTAATGCCAATAAAGCAATTATTGAATTTAATTGAATTGAGAGAGAGAGAGAGACACGCACATCTACGTTATTAGAAAAGAATTAATGTAAATAAACTGATTATTACTATTTATATTACAGTTTTATCCATATACGCTGATTGTTAAATGTACAGTTTGACTTATTATTATTATTATTATTTTATTTTATTTATTTATTTACTACAACTACTTTTTATATATGTTATATATGATTTTTTTTTATAAATATGTATGTTCTTTTTAATGTAAATTTTACTTATGCAAATAAAGCAATTATTGAATTGAATTGAGACATGTATTCTGTAATCCTTAATGATATACAGTATATACAGTTGAAGTCAGAAGTTAGCCCTCCTTTCAATTTCTTTTTGTCTTTGAAATATTTCGGAAATTATGTTAAACAGACCAGGAAAATTTTCACAGTATGTCTGATAATATTTTTTTCTTCTGGAGAAAGTCTTATGTGTTTTTTTTTGGCTAGAATAAAAGCAGTTTTTACTTTTTTAAAACCATTTTAAGGTCAAAATTACTAGCCCTTTTAAACTATTTGTTAGATGGTCTACAGAACAAATCATGGTTATACAATAACTTGCCTAATTACCCTAACCTGCCTAGTTAACCTTATTAACCTAGTAATCCTTTAAATTGCCATTTAAGCTGACTACTAGTATCTTGAAAAATAATTTGTAAAATTTTATGTACTGTCTTCATGGCAAAGATAAAATAAATTAGTTATTAGATATGAGTTATTAAAACAATTAGGTCTAGAAATTGTTGAAAAAAAATCTTCTCTCCGTTAAACATAAATAGGGGAAAAATAATTGGGGCTAATAATTCTGACCTCAACTATATATACACACAGCAAACAAATCATTCAGGATTGCAAACACACAGCCTGTCTATGACATAAATCAGAACAAAATCAGAAACAGCAGCAAACATTGTGACACAGGTCACAATCACTTCTACTATTACTGTCCATTTGTTTCAAGACAAACCCTGCCATGACACCGCATGCCCTTGTCCAGCATTTTCCAGGTCATTAGGCAGACAAAACGCTTCTGTGGAGAAGTGTCATCAAAAACAGAGTCAAACTTACTCTTTGAAGGTGGCTGTCTCAGGGTCTTCCGTCATTACATCGTGCAGTGCCTCCACGCTGATGTTAATGATCCCGCAGAACTTGTCCTGGATCACGCTGAAAAATGATTGCAGTGGAAAATGTTATTCAGAGAAAGAACACAACACTCCATCATTCACCGTACTGACACCACTGTGACAAAGAAATGTTTTAGGGGGTCTTCACGCGCCTTCCCATATCTTCACGCTGGCAATTTTAGCAGTCAAAACTAACAGGAGAAATATTTCACAATACTCAATAACAGTTTTGGCACTGACAATATGCATTTAATACATCCGAAGAGTTCAGATGGAAAAACCTCAAAGTGTCATCTGATATTTCCATAGAAAAGGAGCATCCTTAGTTTATGTTGAGTTATGTCAATTTGAAGACCACGAAAAGAATGTATTCTTTGTCATGAATGTGAAATTGCTAAACCTTCACCCAGGAGCTTGATAAAAATACTTATATACTGTAAGAAGAACAATTTAGATGGTATTTAGAGTTTTTTTTCATCTGAACTCTTTGTTCTTAGCTAAAAAGTACTACAAACAAGTAGCTGCCTTCAAGTAAGGTCAAGCAACTTTTCCCATTTTATTGAACAACACTAGTATTAGCACAAAAATATAAGTCAAAGTTTTATCTTGTAGGTCAAATTGACCTGAAAATCATATAAAAATTGTGAACATTATTGAGTGCATTTGTAGGATAGGTGTATAAAGGGACTAACTTCTTCGTTGCTACGTTTAAATTGATGTAGAATGGCACTATCAACTGGGCTTGACATTAACATCCTCCAATCCATCAAATGTAGGTAGATTTCAGCTGTGGTGGGTAAGACCACTCAGGCAGGTTGAGAATACTCTTTAAATTGTAGTTTTCTTAAAAGCTATTCATTCATACATTTTCCTTAGGCTTAGTCCTTTTGTTCATCGGGAATTGTCATAGCTTAATGAACTACCAACTTATCTACCATGTTTTACACAGTGGATGCCCTTCCAGCAGCAACCCAGGGCTGGGAAACACCCATACTGTGCACACTCATTCACACATTACAGCAAATTTACCGTATTCAATTCACCTATACTGCATATGTCTTTGGTCTGTGGGGAAAACTGGAGCACCCGGAGGAAACCCTGCAAACAAGGGGACTTCACACAGAAATGCCAACTGGCCCAGCAGGGACTTGAACCAGTGACCTTCTTGCTGTGAGGCAACAGTGCTAACCACTGAGCCACCATGTCACCCCTCTTAAGAAGTTATGTTAAATAAAAAATAAAGTGTAACCTTCCATGAGCAATCTCTGCAACACAGGGTTTGCTCATGTGCACTACTGAGCAACGTCACAAAATACACAAAGACGTGAAATAAAAAAGAGCTGGTTTCACAGCAAATGCATCACGCATTCCACATCATTCATGACGCACAGTGATATTTTGTCTCTATTTGTGTTTTTTAATGACTGATGAAATTTACTTGCAAAGAGAAGGAATGAATCTTGTGATTAAAGCTGTTATAACATTTAATCTACGGTACCTCTCCTTCACAGCAACATTCTCATGTCACTTACTTTACACAAGGTGCATAAAATGTAAATTTGAGTTTTGTGAATTGTAACTGATTACCCATAATGCTTTTTGTTCGTAGTATTTTGGTGAAGATGCTTTTTTTTTTTTACTCTGCAGCACTACAGTATTTACTGCCATTGTTAACTTTTCTTTTTAAATAATTCAATAAATAGTTAAAAGTGAAAAACTACATGGTGCTGGTGGAGGAAAACATTCCTCTCATCTCTAAATTAGCCAAAAGTGGCTCAATAATATTCATGATCTGATAACTGTGCAGACCATGGGAGATGTTCAACTTCACGTTCATGTTCATAAAACCACTCTTTCACCAGTCTTGCTGTGGGTATTGGTGCATTATCCGCCTGATACACAGCACAACCTTCAGACTTCAATGTTTGAATGATTCGTTGCACATGGTCGTCCAGAATAGTTCAGTAGTCCTTGGCAGTAGGGCGGCCATATAGACTAAGGCCTAGGGAATGCTTTAACATTGCAGCCCAAACTATCACGGATCCCATGTGCATCCCTCTGGGCATGCAACCGTTTGGGTGGTACACTTCTTTAGGGTCTCTTCACACCGTAACTCTCTAGGATGTGGGAAAAATAGTGAAGGCCTGTTTCCCGGATCGTTTCAAAAGTGCGAGGGCTCTGAATCGGGTTCAGGCGCGGTTCAGTTGGCCGGCCCTGGCCCAGTTGGAAGAGGTGTGCCAGATCGCGGTTTACTTGGGCTTTGGTACAGTACACTTGTAATGTTAGTGTAAAGCATGCCTGAGTCTGAAACCGAAGACGTGACTTTTAAGGGACTATTTGATATTGAATTATTTAATCATTCTTACTGTTCAATGAATATAAGCTATTGTAGTTTATTAAAGATGCAAACCCCTCACTGCATGACAGCTGCACCTTTAGGAAACCTTCTAATATCTGCAGCACGAGGACTTTATGATTGTTTATGAGCAGCAAAAGTGTATATATTTGTAAATATTTGACTGCGTGTTACTGCATATCGAACGACTAAAACGTTATAACGATATAAAAAAAATCTTCACTGTGCTGAGCGAGAGCGCTTCTTAAACTAAACAGCGCATCATAAAAATAAAATGTCCACGGTCCAAGAATTTTCTGCTGGCATCATTGAAATCAACGGTTGGCATTGACATGAGTGGCCAAAGGTTTGGCTATAACAGTCGGCCATGTACTGTATATTGTACCTATGGAGCTCCTGACGTTTTGGTTAAAAGAGGATAGTTGAGGTGCACATTTAATTCTGCTGTGAGTTCTGCAGTGACTCTGCTTGAGAATATTGTTTTAGTGCATTCTATGGCACCTTTTATATTTAAGTACACAGTAAAAATCTAATATTCTTTATTAAAAAAACACACTCCACCAACAAGAGAGGGACTTTCACTACGGTTTTCTAATAGAGTGCAAAGTTCTTATGAACATTCCATGCATAAAGTCAATTAAACAACATTATGTGGTTAATCTTCACACAAAAACTGCTATTTTGAACAAGTCCTTCCTCTGTATGCAGGTAAATTCACATGTGAGCATTCTAAAGCACTCATCTGTCAGTCTGACATTGCGTGGGTACAGAGTTGCTACTTAACTAGCTAAACTTTAGAAACACTGCTATTGTTACTTTTTTATTTTAGGTTTTAGCATTGACTTGGTAGAAAAGAACTGGTACTTTCGACATCTCTACCCGTGGGTATTGAGATTTTCAGTGTGAAAAAAACCTTTTAGCCTGGAAATAGCTTGCACTCACAAACCCTTTCTGCAAGGGAACAATCACAATCTTAAGAGAAATTCTCGGTCTGACTGACTGTTAAAATCTCAACTACACTCCCGGGGTGCTGAACATTAGACCGCACATATTATCTGAACCAGTTACTGCCGATAAATGGGAGGATATTCATTAGATTAAACCCCTACTACAGCTGTTCTTTATGCTTCCTGTGACATAGTAAAAGCACTTTATGAAGGGCGCTCTCTCCATTTCACATGTCTTTAAGTCATATGTCTGAATATGGAATGGTTGAGGCAAATTAAAATTTTGCTATAATTAAGTACCTCATTACATCATTTTAAATGCATACTGTATGACTTTTTTCCCTGGAAGTGAAGTTCAGATGAATGTAACAGTAATTTTCCTTAATATACATTTGGCAAATAATCATACATTCTGCAAAAAAAAAAGATAACTGAATTACTGTAGTCTGGGTTATGTGTGTTAATATGATGATGTTTAGTGGTTGTATGAATGACACTGAACGCCTTCTTTCTCTACATTATTATGCATCTCTCTTTCAGTATAAGTTGTTTGTGATGAGCTTAATTATCTCATGACCACATGATTTTAATTGTGTATTGTCACACTCTGTCTTGATGGTCCGTTTGTTGAATTAAAGTTACATTGCATCCACATGCTAACTAATTCTCATTAGATTAGATTATAAAGTAAGACTGTTAGTTTGGGTTAGAGATTAAGTAAGTTGACATGTACTTGCAAAGTTTCTTATAGTCAATAAATGTCTGTTTAGCAGCAGTATCAACATACATTAATCATGCAGTTTACTAATACTCAAATGGACCATCAAAATAAAGTGTTTCCAGTTGTTTTTGTCTAAGTAGCAAAGGTACAATGTGTAGATGTTAGTACTTCAAAACAGTCATGTTTTAATGCCGTATGAAATAACCCAATTTAGTAGTCCATAAGTAGTACCATAAATTTGGAAAAATCCCTTTAAAGGCTTCTATCATGTTTTAATGATACAATTCTTAATACATTATATATATAATTTTTATTTTAACAGTGAAAGTTGACCAGAATCTGTCAAGCATGAAAAAGTATGAACACACAATGAAATAAATAAACAAGTACACTGTAAAAACAATCCATAATTTTATGGTTTATTTCCGGCAGCTGGGTTGCCGGAAAACCCAAATGAAAACACAAATCACGTGACCACACACACACACACAGCATGCGCTGCAGCATATGCGCACGTCTGAGGTCCAGGCAGTCAGCGGGTGCTTTGAGCACAAAACCCCAGAGAGCAGTGCACGTCGGACATTAATGAAGGAAATACCGATGGATCGCGTCTCACTATAGTTGTTAAACATGATGTTAATTAATCTTGTCTATATCTAACAACTCTTCTGTGTTTTAAATCTATCAGGTAACGTGTCACCGCGTAAGTACACTGCTTCAATCTTTCGCTTTCATGCCTGTACTTAGTAATTTTAGTGAAAATCTTAGATACTGTTGGTTTGTTCCAAGTTTGTCGACGCCATTACAACGACAAAGATCACTCTGTCTATTCATGCCAGAGTCCTGCCAGAAAAAGTGATTGACAGGTGGTAATTTGTGTGTAAATTATCTTTATTAATTTATGATTTGGTTATGGGTAAAACAAAGACCATGTGGGTCAGTTAGTTGAAACGGTAGGCTGCAAATAATTAATTCGTTTTGAATTAATTAATTATTCATAAATAATTAATTCACCGCTGCCTACAAAGATGATGTCATCATCCATCACGATGTTTTACATTAGACATTCTATGATGCCAAACTGGTCGACATCAGCAAGCCCTTATGGGAGGTAGGGTATTCTCCTACCGTTCACCTAAATTGTAATTGTGATTGACACACCAGTTAGCTGGACTGTTTTAACTTCTTAAACTCACCTTTTTAGAATTGCTTAAACCTTATGAGACTTTCTTATTTAACTGTATATTTTTGTATCTCATGTTTTATTGTGTATTGACGCTCTTGTTAGTGCTTTGAGTCTGAGAAAAGCGCATTATAAATAAAATGTATTATTATAATTATTATTATTATCATTAACGAACCTAGTGTCTGGAAAATAAAGTTTAATAAAAGTGCAGTTAGAAACATCTCTTTTTTTTAAGTTTTATGGATGAACCACATTTACAAGACACAAAAGTGAGTAAACGATGACAAAATAGTCACTTCTGTATAAACTATTCCCTGAAAAATAAAAATAAAAACATTGTATGGTCTTGACCTTCCAGAATACTTTTCTTCCATAACATCTTAGCCGGACAAATACCCTGTGTTTGGTCTTTTCCATCAAAGCCTTCAATAAAACCCCCTAATGTCTGATACAAATTGGTTCCTTAGTCACTCATAGATCTAAGAAAACACAAGATCCCTCGACTGTCCACTTAGAAGCCAGTGGCGATTCTTGTTCCTCCTCCAGGACCTGCTCACATGTAGCTTTGAATGAGGAGCCAGATAAGGAAGGTCAGTGCTAAATCTTAAAAACATTGCTCGGTGAAATGAGCCAGTCGATAGCGTTTCTGGAGCAGCAATCACATCTCTGCTTTGGTGAAATAGAGGAAGATGATGAGGTACTGTAGCTGCTAAGGGAGAAGGGCACAGCCGATATGACTTAATAACAAGAAATTGGTCAGGAATGAAAGGCGGGTGGTATGAAATTACGATTGTGATATGACGTGTGCCTCGCTATCACCCATCTGCACCCTGCTGCTGAGGAATTGAGTGTTTCCTTAATCCAAAACGAGGGGCTCATATTAAATTTCATCTAATTTTTTTCCATTAGTCATAAAATTTGACTTCTCAGCACTGCATATCTCTCAACATTCAAAACTGATGTCTTAAAAAGTTTTAAATAAGTCTAAATGTGTCATGCTAAGCATATATTAGAATATCGGAAAAGCAAATTACCGTTACCCTCAAGATATTCTGCAAGTCAGACACAAACAAACCTGGCGAGCACGGAAGCTAGGTAAATATCTACTCAGCTATATATTTAATAAAGTTTTCTGCCTTAATATTACTTTTATGTAGTATAATACAGGGTAGGGGGCAATCTTATCTCAACCCACTCAATATTAGAGGTACAAGAGCTGTGCTAGTGACCTATCAAACACGGATCATATTAAAGATTTCTTATCGCTTGGCTTGGACCTGAAAAAAAAAAGGCTTGTGTAATATACAATGAGACAAAAACTAGCACTTCAGGTCAATTAATGTTGCCAAACTAACATTAATAAGGTAGATGTAAAATCATCATAAAGAGATCAAATCCTATTTTTCTGTATTAAAGTGTTCGTTTAGTTTTATAAATCAAACATGATCATAAATAACCCTCCAAGGACCCAAAAAACTGACTTTACAAAATTTGAATCATTGTAATATTTTCTTTGAATGAGAGAACAGAATAATTTTTGATCATAATTGTGAATTAAATATTCTACAAGACTACAAGACTGGTTACTTAATAAGACTAAGTCTTATTCAGGCCCATTTTGCGTAGTTTTTTAATCTTATTTCAGCTACACTTTTATTTATTATTATTATTATTTACATTTTTTTCTCTGAAACTTACTAACCACACATAATATTTTTTCTAAAACAAATGTAAGCATGTACATCCAACTTTCTTACATATTATGGTATTGTAATAATATTTTATCGCACATATTGTTTTGTATGTGCTGACTACATAAAATACATGTTGGTCAATACTATGTAAGAAGTAGCTGAAATAAGCACAAAGTATAGCTGCACAATTAATCGAAAAAAGATTGCGATCTCGATTCGACCCCCTAGACGATATTAATACAGCATTTCTACGAATCTGTCAATCATATTTTCAAGTTCAGGAGAGAAGTAAAGGCGGCTGCACGAGTCTTTTTTATTGTTTCACACACGTTGCTCAGTGACATGGACACCTCCAAATGATGTTGAATGAGTCACATACTGTATTTATAAGGTATAATTCACCTAAAAATTTCATTTTTGTCGTCATTTAATGATGTTTTCGTGGCCGGGAAATCTCATGTGACGTGAGCTGCTGACCGTGAGCTGTAATCACAGAGAGGGAGGGAGCGCGCCCTACTTAATGATAGACGCGCGTGCGCCTACTTTAGTGAACAGAACCTGCAAATGTTGTAAGTAACAGGTAATACAGTTGTAAATAATATTCAGTTTGTGGCACATAGTGATTGTTTGGGAGCCGCGCGCGAAGTATGAACAAGCACTTAGCAGTCAAAATGAAACCGAAAGTGTGCACATCATTTAAATGATCATCGCATTTTAGAGTTACGACAAGCATTTGATATGTGTTTTCTTTCATAGCGAAGTTGTGCATGAAAATAAATATAACTACTCTAGCCTATATTGTTGAATACATTCTAATAATGACAAATGTCTGATTTTACCAGCATAAAACTGTCTAATAATGTTGTCAATGACAGACTGCAATTTCAAACATAATTCAACATCAGAATAATTATCAGTATAATAGAATTATTTATAGAAACCAGTGGACCTAAACATAATATTGATGTTTTGCCATATGTTTGTTTTTACCATACCTTTATTTTACATCTACTGAATCGTGAGAAAATTGTGATCTTTACTTTAAGCAAAAAAAAATAATTGCAATTCTCATTTTAGCCAGAATTGTGCAGCTCTAGCACAAAGGATGTCAAAACATCTTGGGGACTCCAAAATTACCTCAGACCCCAAAGGGTTTGTTGTTTAGACTTTTAGAGATTAATAATTTTTCACTGCAAATATTCATTCATTCATTCATTTTGTTATTTATTTATTAATTTATTTATTTGCCTTAATACTTTCACATTTATTAAGTATTAAGATTTAACAGACATGATAAGAAAGTTGAATTTGGATAAAACTAAGATGGAAATGATAGGTGTCTGTGATTTATTCAAATTTCTAATAATTAGGACATTAACAAAACATACAAACAAAAAAAAAGCTGAAAACAACAACGTGTTTATGCTAAGCTTCAATTATGGAAAAAAAAGCATCATGTTTGTTTTTCTTAATTTTACAATGGAACAAAGTTTAGTTTTCACACATAAAATAAAACCCTTTACATTTACGAGAATTGACAGATTTACTGTAGGCCTTTTTAGATATTTTAGATCGTTTCAAATTGAAGCTTATATATTCTTTACAATGAATAAACATTGTGTGCCATGATATGATAAGATATGATATTTTACATAGTTATAGTACAGATTTATGTACTTATATTTCAGCATTTATGTTCTTTTACACAACTCAAAGCATTACTACGTAGTTTTACATATTTACTAGTAACTACTACACCATACTAATAAAAAGAGGTGAATAAAATAAATAAAAATAAAGAGAATTAAGTAAACCCACCTAACTTAAGATAATATATATATATATATATATATATATATATATATATATATATATATATATATATATATATATATATATATACTTTTGAAACAAATCTTTGTGCTTAACAAACAAAATTAAATTAAATATGTAGGCTAATGGATGTCTTCAGAGGAGTGTACTGTTTCCTTACTTTATGAAAGAAAGTAAAGAAGAAAAAGATAAGGAAAAGAGGAAGTAAAGGGGCCAAATGGAGGAATTTTTTTTAACAACCCTGTTGGACCATGCGCTGGACACAGACTGTACGATTCCGTCCTTAAAATGCCCTTAATGCTTTTGCTTCATGCACTTTAGACTTCACACCTAGATTGTTAAAACAGAGCCCTACATGACAATATTACTCTTTTTTTTTCCTAATTGCAATTATTCGAATTGATTAATTTGTGTGAATATTGAGTGGTTTCTATTTTAAAATACAATATTCACCACAGCTAACTAGAACTAATCAAAGACTTTTTATGATCAGTTCAACTGCAGCTAAATAATTTACTTAACTGACTCAATTTACTTAATCATAATCATGGTTAATCTACTGTGAAGGGTTGAGAAGAAAAAAAAGCTCATTTCTATCACAGATGAGTCATGATGACTCAAGATATGACCCGTTTTAATAGGATCAAATTAAAACAAACATAAAGCTATTTTCAAATAAAAAGGCATTAATTAATTAAAAGATCATTATCAGCTAACGAGGCTATATTAGAAAGTAAGTAAAGGAGATACCAGATACCACAAACATCATGAAAGATCAAAAAGCAGAAAGCATTTGAATCTCTTTAACTACAAAAAAAAGTCTAACAATAAAAACACCTGAAATCAACACTGAATTTACCACCATCTAAATCACTTGGCGCTCTTTATGAATATGTATTCCAATTGTAATCAAGCAGGCAGCGATGCTCTAAACTGTCTTAATGTTCTGGCAAACTCCAACATCATTATTCAAAATGCAGCTGCTTGAAAACACTCGGTGAAACTGAAGACCCAATCTGCATATCCCTCCCCCATTTTTGGCTTGGCTGTGCGTACGGAGATCATTACATCATTATTATCATCATCTGTTTATTCCGCGCTCTCCAAATAACTGAAGCAGAGATGAATCTGTACCGTTTCATTGCTGCAATCGCAGTGGTTATACTTCGTTAAGGGGTGAAATTATATGTGACGTATTGCGCCTCAGAGAACAAACATTCTGCGCCTTGGGGATTGCTGCGAGTCCACAGGTGTTTATTCAGAGAGAGTCAGAACACAGCAAATAGAATAGTAATGGCTGGATCAGAAAATGCCATTCAGAGCACCCTGAATGCTTGTGAAAATTAATATGCTGGGCCTCGTTTCATGCAAGCCTCTCGGCGCGACTAAATATCCTTTCAGAGGCAGCTTTCATAATTTTCTCTGTACCGTTCGAGTCATACAAGTCCAAAGAGATGAAGAAGAGTTAAAAAAAAATGCATCTGAATAAGGATGATTGCTGACTGGCTGAGCACAATCCCCCTTTAAAATAAATTTGTTTATTGCAATATTTTAATATAACACTCTTTAAAATGATAATTTACGGCAAACCAGAGGGAAAACTCTTAGGAATAGTAGCATATTTACAAAAGATAGTACTGTATATAGATATAGATAGATACTGTAGATGAATGGACACTGTAGATAGATACTGCAGATAGGCAGACAGATAAACAGACGGACGGATGGATGGAAATGGATAGTTAGATAGGACAGAGACAGACAGACAGACAGACAGATATAGATAGAGAGAGCAAGTACACACACAGAATTCTAAATTGTTATAAATGAATCAAAAAAATTGATTGTTTAATATATTTTTCATTATAATTGTTATAATTAGAAATGTTTTATTCTAAAATGTTGATTCATAAAAATTGTGTTGATTATTATGTGTATTATTTTAATCTTTAATTTTTATATTTAATTTTTCAATCGATAGACTTATTCTCAGAATTACATTAGAGTAATCAACATGTTGATTTGGTGCTCAAAACATATCTTATGCATATTTGTTTAAAACAATTACTAATAAATATAATATTATTATTATTATTTTTTAAATAAGTAGGTTAAAAAAAAACACTCATCTGCTGGTCAAGTATTTCTTGTGTAAGACCATGTTGTGTTGTGCCGCGCAGTACTGCAGTAGCGTGTGAGAACACTTTAATTTGCTTGAGCGTTCTCAGTAGCCACATCTGTATTAAAGTTTTATATGACAGTCAATAATAAGTTGTTCTCGTCTATTAGGAAGTAACATAGCCTTACCCTGTTTTTGCCTCCAGTCTTTTTGAACTGCCTGCCTGCTTTCTCTTCCATCTCTTTTGCTCTTTTTGACCCCTAACATTACCTAATATACTGTAGATGTCGCATCAAAGATTCAAATGTCAGTTAAAGTTACCGCTCGGTAGTGTCACATGACTCGCATCACATTATTGTTGCTTTGAGGCGCTATGGGATTCAAATTACTGGTCAGTTATTTCAAAATAACATTTTATTACAAAATAATCACAAAAAGAAATTAAATTAATTAATGAAAAGGACAAATTCTACAGTATTTGGTCAGGGGTGGGGGTGGGGTGTCGTTTGAACCACCCGAACCCTCCCTGAATACAGGCATGCTTAAAGCCTAACTCGTCGTAAACACAAATAGAATTAAGATGTTGAGTATTTCTATTTTTGTCGCAATGCTGAAGTGCAGTACAGACATGTTACTCACTGAAGCTAAGCAGGGCTGAGCCTGGTCAGTACCTGGATGGGAGACCACTAGGGAACACTAGGTTGCTGTTGGAAGTGGTGTTAGTGAGGCCAGCAGGGGGCGCTCAACCTGTGGTCTGTGTGAGTCCTAATGCCCCAGTAAAAGTGAAGGGGACACTAAAACTGTCAGTGGGTGCCGTCTTTCGGATGAGACGTTAAACCGAGGTCCTGACTCTCTGTGGTCATTAAAAATCCCATGGCACTTCTCGTGAAAGAGCAGGGGTGTAACCCCGGTGTCCTGGCCAAAGTCCCTCTATGGGCCCCTACGATCATGGCCTCCCAATCATCCCCTCTCCACCAAATTGGCTCTATAACTGTCTCTCCACTCCACCAATAGCTGGTGTGTGGTGAGCGCACTGGCGCTGTTGTCCTGTGGCAGCCGTCGCATCATCCAAGTGGATGCTGCACACTGGTGGGGGTGGGAAGAGACCCCCCCTCATGATTGTGAAGCGCTTTGGGTGTATTGCCATACACAATAAATGCGCTATATAAATACACATTACATTACATTACATGTAACTGCCGTAATCAGGCTATTATCGTCGTGTAGGACTTTGTCACATTTTGCGACAGGATGAGCCATACACACACTTGACACTGTTCTCTGCACCTAACAAGTCAGTAAAGACATATTAATAATGCTCTTGACTTACTTGCATAAATGAAAGTATGAGAATTCTTATTAAACAGTACTGAATTGATGTCTTGATAAATAAATGAGTTAATATGTATGAAGTTTGTTTTATCTAATAAAGATAGAAAGTTGATTAATTTACGCATAATACAAGCAAGGTGTTGTATTGCTTTATGTTGGAAAAATGATAATCGCCCCTCCATTGGACTTTGGTTGAAAAACCTTTTAACATGTTTGGCTCTTGAAAAGCTCACATATATAATAAGAAAAAAATCCTCTGAATTATGTGATATCTGAGAGGTGTTTTTGAACTTTGTAAAACATGGAGACATTGAAGAAGCCTTGGAAGTCTGTAATTGTGGAATGTGAATTGGTGTTTGATTAGAATTCTTTTTTCTTTTTTAACTAATTAATTTATTTTAATATTATTTTATTTTTAATTATTTTTTTAATAAGGATTATTATTTAAAAAGAATTCCCTAAGCCCGTCTGGGGTATGTTTTGGGTATTGGGGTTTGAATTATTGTAAAATCTTGAAAAAACTCAATAAAGGCATGTTATACAAAAATACAAGTCATTCGCATTCATTGTTTTCATAATTAATTTGTTAATTAATATAAATTGTTATAAAAAAATAAAATAAACCCAAATATTTTTTTAAACAACTGTCGAGCTCTACCTTGAAAAATGAAACAGAGAAGTTTATTTCTGGCTTGGATTTGAGCAGAAGGCGAGCTGTAGCAATAATGGAGAAAACAACATTGCACTCATGCGCTTCAGAGACCGAGGCTCAGCGATATCGCTCATGTATCCGGGCTGTCTCTACAAGCGTGATAATGCATGACTATCCCGCCCCCCCCAGACTCGGTCTTAAGCCGCACGGGGAGCCTCTCCTGTATATCACAGCAAATCCCTGAAATCTGCAAAAGGAAAACAAGGCCATGATGGAGCTGTCATTGTTGCCAGTTAATCACTGCTTTGGGTGGGAGGGAGACTGACAAGGAAGGGCTCTGGTATTGATGCTATTATTGATCTCATAGAACAATGACCTGTAAGATCAATCTCAATGAAATAAGGTGACAACAGACCTGCTGCGGCACCGCAATCTATCACACAGTCCCTATTCCATGATGCGAGATTTCAAGACTGGCGCATACACAGATGCATACAAGCTTACAGAATACGAAAGATTGGATAATTCCAAAGTATGTGATCTTTCATGGACCACTGGATGCCCTTCAGGAAACGCAGAGCAAACATGAGCTTGCATGCAGAAACATGCTCAAGTGTTTTCCAGCAGGCAGATTGAATATTTATACTGTAATGAGAAATGTGAAGTAGCAGCATTCACAGGACTCATCATATTACTGAGAGTTTGCATGTGGTATAAAAACAATATGGTGTTTAAAGGAAGTAGCTCACTTCCGAAATGATTGGTCACCACCGACTTCCATAGTATTTTTCGCCTACTATGGAAGTATAAAGAAACAATTGATCAGATACAAACATTTCTCAAAATATATTTATTTTTAAATATCTCTTTGTGTTCAACAGAAGAAAAAACTGATGCAGGTTTGTAAAAAAGTGGATGATGAGTACATAATGACAGTATTTTTTATCTGAAAGTGAATTATTTTAAAATGTTTGTTGGTTAGTTTGTTTTAATTATTCGTTCTTGGATAATTCATTTGTTTGTTCCCTCATCAGTCACAATCTACACAACAAAACCGAAAAACTACCATTTTGTGTAAACGATTATTTAAAAAAAAATAGATAAAAGACTATTTAAAGGGATAGTTCACCAAAAAACCTATCATCATGTCATCCAAACCAGTTTAAGCATCTTTATTCTAATGAACACAAAGGGATATATTTTGAAGACAGCTAAAAACCTGTAACCATTGACTTCCATAGTATTATTTTTTCCAAGTATGGAAATTTCAAAATATATATTTTCAAAATATATTATTTTGTGTTCAATAGAAGAAAGAAACTCATAAAGCTTTAGAACCACTTAAAGATTAGTAAAGGTTCATTTTTGCAAGAACCATTCATTTAAGGATCAGACTGCAGCACCAATTACTGATTGATCGTTTCAAATCTTTCAAAGCGTCGACTTCTTAATCTGTTGGCTGATTAATTGGTCCATTTTTAAATAAACTGAAACAGGCTAATTTCAAGAGTCAAAGTGTCTATTGAAATATGTACAATAAGGAGCAGGTTCCCTATACAGTGAAATTCTTACAGCTGCCTAAACTAAATGACAATAAGTTTTAATATATATTAGAATGTATAAAATACTTATTCAACAAAATAGGTACGTGAAAATGTAAACATAATAAGGGTGTAACGATACACGTATTCGTGTTGAACCGTTCGGTACGAGACTTTCGGTTCGGTACGCATTACAAACCGAACAATTCGATTCTGACTAATATCTAAAAAGAAAAAAGAGATTAGGTACAAAATATAATGTTTTCAGTGCATTAACCCTCAACATGGCATCCTAAATGACGTGGCAAACAACATGCTGCCTTCCGCTGTCATGTTAAACGGTAGACGATCGCTTTTGAACTCAGAATATCACTTTATCACAGCATGCACTCATTAGCAATTATGCTGCCTTCTGTGTCTGTGAACGTCTGTAACGTAATGACTAGTTACGTTAATGTAATCCCAGACATCCCAAGTCTACCGGAAGTTTCGCAGGTCTCCCGCAAATGCATAGAGACACCGGGATGTGGGATATCGCGTGTCTCCCCCCCGGTCCTTACATACGTTGCACACCCCTCTTCACTGCATCTCTCCCAGCTCTTCATGTACACTTGGCACAACTCACCCCCGCCGCTCAGGTATATCGCACGCACACGCCTTCACCATCACTGCCACCAAAAGAGTGGTGGAAAAAAACAATGACATGTCCTTTGACAGCAAGCTATTTTAGCGGTAATATTAAGCATATTAACTCATTTACACTGGCATCACGGAATCAGTAACTGAAACAGCATTCAGAAAGGCAATTCCTACAGATTCAAACAGGGCAAAACAAATCATTGAGGCGATCGGCACATTTATAGCTGTGCATATGAGAGACCTTAATCAGTAGAGAAAATGTCGGGTTTTAAGGAAATGTTAAATGTAATAAAGCTCCGATACATTATTCCTTCATACGGCCATTTCAGTCAGATAATTCCTGCTTTCAGATTCACTAAAATGGCAGGTGACAGTTAAATCAAGCAGATCTGTGTTGTCTGAAGAAAAGGTAGACACTCATCTTTCTGAAAATAAAAAAAATACTTTAAAAATGATTGAAACTGAGTTCCATATAAAAACTAAATTGTTCTTTTCTTCTTATTTGCTTAACTACTACAATATTATATTTATTTTTTATAGGAAGCTTTTTCGTTTTGAGTATAAAGAAGGATTTGTCTTGTTTGCTTCTAAGCAGAAACCCCGGAAGTATAGCTCAATCACAATTTGAAGCAAATGAAAAACAAACAAACAAAAAAAAAAAAACATACTTTTATGATGTTAGGTTTAATACATAAAAAAATAAATCAGAGAAATCCTGGCTTCTTTCATTTTTTTGCTGTATCGAAAACATACTGAACCGTGACACCACTGTGTCATATCGAACCGAATCATGATTTTTGTGAACCGTTACACCCCTAAAACATAAGTATAAACAAATAATTATAATAGTAAAATAAAAGAAAGTTTCTAAAAATATATCCATTCTTGCTGCAAGTTAGATAAATTAGGCACAGGCACATTTGCGAGCATCTGCAGTAAATGTGCAATGTGAAGCTGTGCAGCTAGTAGGTTGCCACTCCACCAGAATACCACTGTAATGTCCTCTCACTGCCTGGCTATTATTTAAGAATATTGATTTCTTATCATTTCTTCTTAAGAGGTCATAAAACAGCCCTCTTTCAGTTCTAGTCTACCTCATTTTTTATTTATTTTTTAAATGCTACATGATGGGCGTGGAGCGCTGCCAGCAGAGGGAGGAGTGGGCGTGGCTAGCAAAGCAGGGGGAAAAGATGGGAGTAAACAATTGTCAGTTGGCTCACAAAATCAGAAACAAAACATGAGGAGACACATTTTATAGTTGACAAATTTTAAATGCAGTAAGTTATTTAATGCCCTGTTACATTCATGATAGACTGTTTGTATTTTCACATAATATATACGCATATTTGTACGCATTTATATAACCACAATTTGTTATATCATTATAAAGATAATAATTTTTAAATGAGGCGGACTTCTCTATTAAATCCCCGGGTCTGATTGTAGACACAGAATAGAAGTGCAGCAGGTCTTCCCATTTTAGCCATTAGCCCAGTAATCTGGAGATTTTAAACATAGGCGAACACGGCAGCACAGATATAGGCAATGTGTCTGAATGATAACAAACTCAACTAATAAAAGACAAAGTAAACCATTCTCCAATTCTCGTACAGCTCACTAAACAAAAGTGCTTGCTACTCACAAGAAGCTTTGCTGCATCGGCCCTGACAGTATCGCAATAAAAGCCATGCAATAAACCCCGTGGATCATGGAAACAAACACATACCACCTTTAAATACGGCTAAATACTGCGTAAATAAATGCTGTGCGCAGCCACAGTCTCACAGCTTGGCAGGTCTGTTATCTGAAACAAGTGCTGTCATGAATAATTAAGAAGCAGGGTCTTCTCATAGGATGAGAAAACTCAGCTATGAATAATAATGAGAAACCGACCATCGTCACTGGACAGGCAGATAGAGCTACATCACTGATTTTGATACCGCCCCAATAATGACTTTAAACCCAGAAGATGAAATTAGCTGACAAAAGCTCAAAATTATTCAGTTTTATCTACAATTTAAGCTAAATGTGCTAGCATTGTCCTAAATGATGTAAAACACACACAATGCTGCTAAAATAATAATAATAAAAAGTACTCCACGTGTCTTGCACCTTTAGTCTAGTCTTGTATATTTCATAGGCTACATATGATGCAGACTTTGACGTAATTATAAACATCTGTAGGGGGAGATTGTGAGTAACTTTTTGGAATTGAATTAGTCAGCCTTCAGTCAGCAATAGTTTAGGTTACAGGTAGTTATGTGTAAAATGGTAATAAATCCAGAAGTTAAATAATTATAGTAGCACTGTACAAATAAGCTGTGATGTTATCAGTTTCTGGACCAGAGAATCCCTCTTCCTCCAAGGCATGCAAGCCATTTTTCCATATTATGTCTAATTACTGGTAATTTTATTAGATGGAGCGAAAAAAAATGGCCAAAATAATCTCCATTATATATTAACCATCAGCTGCCCTGAATCCCTGAATCAGTTGACCTCTATTTATAAATAGAGTTTATTAAATTTATTTGTGACACTATTCTTAAAACCACTAGATTTTACCTGTTTGTTAGGAAGAAGCTTTCTTTCATTTAAAACATAACTATAGCATGATCACCTGTTATTTTATATACCGTAACTTATTAAGTACAGGTCAAAATAAGTATGTCTGTTTTTCCATAAATAATGCTGGACATTATTTCGCCCATATTCCTTAGTGGATGTATTTATGGTGTAACGAGAAATGTAAAGTAATGTCAATCATGATTTTATTACCTGAGTGTCTGCATGAGGTACAAAAACAATACACTGATCTGGTATTTAAAGTGGCCTGGGGTCAGCAACCTTCTTGACATGAATTTTAAACAGGTCTTATTAATCACTGAGCCACATCGCAAAAAAATAAATAAAATAAAATAAATGATGTGATGTCTGCAGTGCAGGACGCTTGAGATCTTTTTCTAGGAAAAATATCATGAAAATAACCTGCTTATTTTGCTCTGTTAATGCTGTTTACTGCATTATTTGTGCTGGTGTCTGAGTTTGTGTTGTGGAGGACAGAAATCACAAACGATGTATCCCTTTCATTAATGATGTGATTTGGAGCATCCTGGATCTTAAGAGACTCAAGCAAAATCAAATTAAACAGGTGTGACAATCCATTTGATACAATCCATTATATATTGTTAATAGTGTCATTTGCACAACAGGTTAATTTCTATTGACCAACACAGTGCAAAATATGTAAAGACAAATATTTTGCATCACCTGTCAACATTCAGTGAAGAATGATAATGTGGTACTAACAAAAAGGAGCTATTTGGAGAATAATTAGTGATTTTATTCAAACTTTCTACAGTAAACATGTAAAATGTAAAACTTCCATATGCAAAACATTAATGAATGGCTGGTTTTTTATATTAACAATCTGTAAGCAGCTTGTAACACAACTTTTAAAACTAGACCTTCCCGAACTTTCAAGGTTGTCTATGAAAGCCTGCAGGCTGATTATTTATTTGAAGGACTACAAGGGTTTCTAAATTCTACATACACTGTAGAGCACCCTTAGTACATAAATAGTTCAGTTATCGGAAAAACCACAACACAGATGGATTGATAGTGTTTTTCAAGCAAAAAAACAATCATTTGTTTTCTAAAAACAGAAACCTATTTCTTCCATTACACTATTTTTTTACCCTTTCAAAACAAACCTTCCATAAGCTCTAACAAATAAAATAAAAACAAATAAAAATACAAACAAAAAACAAATTAATAAATGTTCTCTTTAAATCCCTTGGGGAGGATCAACCCATGACAGTTTGTTTTATACATAATAGATAGATTTATTTTTTTAATTTCTTTCTGATTTTTATAAATACTTAAGGTTTTTATTTATGTTTTATTAAATCTTGGCTATGTTATAAGGAAATATTAGCAGTTTGCACATGCTTATAGTATAAGCAGGTTTGAACTTCCAGACCTGTTGCTATGACAACAACTCTCAATGAATTTTGAAAAACAATACTATCCTAAATCATGTCAAATAGTCAAAAACCAAATCTAGCTAAATGAGTAATCCATGTACGGAGAACAAACACCAGGCCAGTTTCATTAGTTTGCTTATTTTTAATGCTTTGGTTAAACTACTATTTAAACTACCACATTTGCATAAGTTGCAGACACTTTTCTCAAGTATCAAAATTTTGAGCAATTGAAAGATGCAACGGCAGCCACAGGACAACGGTGCCAGTGTGCTCACCACACACCAGCTATTACTGGAGTGGAGAGACAGTGACAGAGCCAATTCAATGGATGGGGATGATTGGGAGGCCATGATCTTAAGGGCCGATTAAGGGACTTTAGCCAGGACACCGGGGTTACACCCCTACTCTTTACGAGAAGTGCAATGGGATTTTTAATGACCACAGAGAGTCAGAACCTCAGTTTAATGTCTCATCTAAAAGACTGATTTGTAAACATGTTTAAAAAACAGATTAGCCAGATATCAGTTATCAAGATTAAAAGAAACAGGATCATAAAAATCATCTTATAATTAAGTAAGGTACAAAAAAACAGACCCTTGGACAAAATTGAAGGGTATATATCCACAGGGGTACTATAATTTTTTTTTCTTTTCACAAATAAATTTATATTTGATATGATTTCAAATCATAACTAAGCATTTAACAAAACATTTTGTAGGGCCTGAGTGATGCAGACACCAATAATCACAATCACTTTGATCAAGAACCACTTGAATCAAATAACCTACAATCAGAGTCAGCAGAGAGAAGTGCAATTCTATAAAATCCAGAGAAGGAAACAGATGTTCTGAGGATCTAAAAACTCTTACCAAACATTAAAATGCACTAGACCATCCCTAAAATGATGATAAAGGACTTTCAATCAAATGACATTACACTGCATAACCCTTGTACCATACCTAAAACTTACAGTATATAAGTTAAACAGTGCTATAACACAATCAATTATTTATAGGTTTGTCTCTAAAATAGATTCTTTTAAAATACAATTTAAGTTAATTTATAGTCCCTTTGAGCTGAAATAACTGCTGACCACCTACAAAAACCAAACTTACAGGTGCTTGACATGTATGCAAATAAACCAGAACTAATGTTAAAATCCTACAACTGCTGCTATTTCTGTAGATTAGCTTATGTGTTGTTGAATATTAATCACCTTTCCTGAATTGACTAAAATCAAATTGTGTCTGGTATTATACTGTACAATCACAAAATAGCTGCTGCTCGTGGTTTAGTCATGCCTGATATAATACTATCCATATTGTACACTAATTTGGGTTGAAATAGCTCCTTATTGAGAAAAAAAAGTGTTAGTTTGGTTAACAACAATGAACTATAAGGTGAAATGATTCATAATATCACTGGTAAAATGACTGACTCCCTGACAAGACAGCTGACATCTCAATGAGATGCAAATGGCACCTTGCAACATAACAGCTATAACTTACACGTTATCACACAATGTGACAAGTCGTGATAATGGACCATCGCTGACAACCGAGCTACTGACGTTGCTAATACCAACAAGCCATTTCTCCTGGCAAGTCACCATTATGAAGAGATTTTTCATTTGTGTGCTCTCTGAGGTGAATGTCAAATGATTTGTATAAATGTTATCACTCATACAGCCCGCTGACGGCATTGTCTATATATGCGCTTCAGACATTAGCATGTAAATGTGATGGGGTGATCCTGCAGTGTTTAGAAGATGACAAACCTGATGTCAGATGGTAGGAGAGACAGCATTTTAAGCTTGCCATTCTTATTATTTATATTCATGTGTTTTGTATCTAAAACAATGAATAAATGTAGAATGTACAAAAAATAATAACAATATTATCACGATTAATCGCATGCAAAATAAAAGTTTGTTTTGACATAATATACACTGCCCGACCACTTTATTAGGTACACCTTACTAGTACCAGGTTGGACCCCCTTTTGCTTTCGAAATGCCTTAATCCTTCGGAGCATAGATTTAACAAGGTACTGGAAATATTCCTCAGAGATTTTAGTCCATATTGACATGATAGCTTTACAGAGTTGCTGCAGATTTGTCCACTGCACATCCATGATGCGAATCTCTCATTCGACCACATCCCAAAGGTGCTCTATTGGATTGAGGATCTGGTGACTGTGGAGGCCGTCTCGTCCCTGTATGAACAGAGTAGGAGTCTGGTTCGCATTGCCGGCAATAAGTCAGATTTGTTTCCAGTGCATGTTGGACTCCGGCAGGGCTGCCCCTTGTCACCAATTCTATTCATAATTTTTAGGGACAGAATTACAAGATGCAGTCGGCACAATAGCCTAGCGGTCAGCTCGCAGACATATGGTGCAATAGCACATCAGGGCGTCGCGAGGTCGCTCTCTTCCACCTCGCTTCCTGTCTTAATACTGTCCTATCTAAAAATAAAGGCAAAAAGGCCAAAAATAAATCTTAAAAAAAAAAAAAAAGAATTACAAGATGCAGCCTTGGGCTGGAGGGGGTCTGGTTCGAAAACCACAGGATATCATCTGTTATTTGCAGATGATTTTGTTCTGTTGGCTACATCGAACATGGACCTTCAGCATGCACTGGGGCGGTTTGCTGTTGAATGTGATGCGGCTGGTATGAGAAGGAGCTCCACTGGAAAAACGTGGTTTGCCATTTTCAGGTTGGAGGAAAGTCCTTATTCCTTATCCCAGGTGGAGGAGTTTAAGTATCTCGGGGTTTTGTTTATGAGTGAGGGAAGGATGAAACGTGAGATTGACAGCCAGATTGGTGCAGCGGCAGCAGTAATGCGGTCGATGTACTGTTTGTGGTAAAGAAGAAGCTGAGACGAAAGGCAAAGCTCTCGATTTACTAGTCAATTCCTACTTTCACCTATGGTCATGAGCTTTGGGTCATGACCGAAAGGACAAGATCTCGTTGAAACAAGCGGCCGAAATGAGTTTTCTATGAAGGGTGGCTGGGCGCACTGTTAGGGATAGGGTGAGGAGCTCTGACACCCGGGAGGAGCTCGGAGTAGAGCCGCTGCTCTTCCACATCAAGAGAAGTCAGCTGAGGTGGCTCGGGCATCTGTTTCAGATGCCTCCTGGATGCCTACCTAAGGAGGTGTTCCAGGAATGTCCCACCAGGAGGAGGCTTGGGGAAGACCCAGGACACGCTGGAGGGACTAAGTATCTCGGCTGACCTGGGAACACCTTGGGATTCCCCCCGGAGGATCTGGAGGAAGTGTCTGGGGAGAGGGAAGTCTGGGGTTCTCTCCAAAGATTGCTGCCCCCGCGACCCGGCCCCGGAAAAGCGTCAGAAAAATGAATGAATGAATGAATGAATGACTGTAGAGGCCATTTGAGTACAGTGAACTAATTGTCATGTTCAAGTAACCAGTCTGAGATGATTCACACTTCATGACATGGTGCGTTATCCTCCTGGAAGAAGCCACCAGAAGATGGGTACATTGTGGTCATTAATGCATAGACCTGGTCAGCAACAACACTCATGTAGGCTGTGTCATAGAAACAAAGCTCAATTGGTACTTACTGTATGGGCCCAAAGTGTGCCAAGAATATGTACCCCACACCATTACATCGCCACCAACAGCCTGAACCATTGATACAAGGCAGGACGGATCCATGCTTTCCAAAACGTGACCCTACCTTCGGAATGTCGCAGCAGAAATTGAGACTCAGACCAGGTAAAGTTTTTCCAATCATCAATTGTCCAGTTTTGGTAAGCTTGAGGATATCATAGCCTTAGATTACTGTTCTTAGCTGACAGAAGTGGCACCTGGTGTGATCTTCTGCTGCTGTAGCCTATCTGCCTCAAGTTTGGATGTGTCGTGCATTCATAGATGCTCTTCTGCATACCTCAGTTGTAACAAGTGGTTATTAGAGTTACTGTTGCCTTTCTATCAGCTCAAACCAGTCTGGCGGTTCTCCTCTGACCTCTGGCATCAACAAGGCATTTGTGCCCAAAGAACTACTGCTCACTGGATATTTTCTCTTTTTTGGACTATATGTAAATGCTAAAGATGATTGTGCATGAAAATCCTAATAGATCAGCATTTTCTGAAATACTAAGACCAGGCCATCTGGGACCAACAACCATGCCACGTTCAAAGTCACTTAAATTACCTTTCTTCCCCATTCTGATGCTCGGTTTGAACTGAATGCATCGAGTTGCTAAATGCATTGAGTTGCTCCCATGTGATTGGCTGATTAGAAATTTGCGTTAACAAGCAAATTTTGGCTATTTTTTGGATGCAAAAAATTCTTGCCAAGCAGTACTAAACTCTTATTTTTTACCCGCTTGAATGAATGACTGAGTCGTTTTCTGCCAATGATTTATAAAAAAAAAAGCAAATTATAGAACACAGATGTAACATCTTATTTTACACTTAGACCAACACAATAAGCACAGCACAAATTAGCAAACTGACATATAAGCAATGTTCGGAAGATGTGTTCCTTTGGCATTTTAAACAAATATGTGTGAACAAAATCATTATATCAATTGCTTTCTATGATGTGCCTTTCGGTTGTAACAAAATTGCAGTTATTTCAAGCACATTATTCAATAAATGTTTTTTAGGCATGTCGCAAATACCCATAATTTGTGGAAGACAAACGTTAGCCAACCACGTTATCCAATGATTGGTTAGCCAACGATGATTTATTTAAATTATTCCCTCCCTTAAAAGAAGCATTTTCCTAAAAAACTCCTACAAATGCATATTCATTAAGGTCAGGCACAAAAAAAAAAACTTGTGCAAGCCTTTTCAGTGCTAATTTCCACTGTGCATGTTTAGTACAGGTATATACCAAAGGTACTGTTCTACTGCTAAAAGAGCTAGTAAATCTGACCGCAAAAGGTACAAAACATTCAAATAAAATTAGACAAAGAAATTCACAAAACTCACAAAATATTATCTACACAAATTAAAGATATTTGTGAATTTGTTTGTAATAAAAATATAATGTGGCGTCTTTATAATGGGACCATTATTGACATCCGTCGCTAATACCAACAAGCTGTTTCTCCAGGCGAGTCGCCATTATGAAGAGATCTTTTATTCATTTGCTCTCTGAGGCGAATGTCAATTGATTTGTATAAATGTTATCACTCGTACAGCATTGCTGAGGGCCTCGACTATACATGTATATAAACGCCTCCAACATTAGCATGCAAATGTGATAGGGTGATCCTGCAGTGTTTGGAAAATGACAAACCTGTTGTCAGACGGTAAAAGCGACAGCAGCGCCAAGGCGGAAAGTTTTCTCCTCTCAGGCTGGGTGATGTTGTCCATTCGATCCACCCACATCTCAATCATACTTCCCAAGAGCTGGTCCGCCTGAGAAAAGCAGAGATGGCCATGATAAACAATCCGGCTCACATAATTCTCATTTATAATTTAGCCGCGCACAGGTAAAGCGAGGCGCACTGGGAGCAAGATTAATACACCCTTCACGAGATAAGAGGAAAACATTAGGCTACGTCGAGCCGCCTGACAGCGAGAATATATAAAAACCTCCATCTTTTGAAGTTATTCGGCTGATACTGTAAATAATAAAAGCGTCTCTGGGGGAGAGATATTTCTGGGATTGAGGAAATTAAGGAGAGCGCTGATATATGCTGAGACTACAATAGTGCAAGTGAGTTCAATTCTTTGGTCCAGGGCTGAAAGGGAACGATTCTGTGTGGGAGGATCAGCAAAGCTTCAGGTCCACTGGGACCAAATTACACTGAGATCAGCTCCAACAAACCCGACTGAAGATGCAATGCCCAGCCAAAGGAAACTAGGACAAGCTTGAGGATTTTTCGGTTTGTTTGTTGCATAGCAATTTAATTTTATTTTTAAAATGTATTTTGCTTCATTATATTTGACCTTGATGTAAAGTTAGAAAAAGTGCATAGGAAGTGCAGGAAGCACTGAATCCTCTTTCTTTGATTTACAGGGTTTCTACAGTTTTCATCAAGTCAAATTTAAGACTTTTTAAGACCACTATGAACATAATTTCAGACATACACAAGGCTACATGCTAAGGATTTAAAAAAAATGTTATTGTAAGTAAGATAATTAAACCACATGTTTATAAATATTAATAAAGTAGTGAATAGAGTTAATAAATAAACTTTTGTCAAAACTTATATTGAGAAGTAGAGATAGGAGTTGGATGAGCGTTGGCCCGATTGGGTAGCATTACATGGACATAGGAAAACAAGGACCTGTTAAAAAATTATAAAAGGGCTGGTCCACTAAGATATCATATTTTAAACTTTAGCTGATGTGTAATGTAGCTGTGTGAACATAAATAACATCTCTGAATGTAAAATGCTCAAAGTTCAATGCAAAGGGAGACATTGGCTTTTACAGAGTTAGCTTAGCAAAGCTACAGTGAACGAAGTTTAGGGACTACAAAAAATACATTTGGGTTAGTGAGATCACAAATGCTTCAGGTTATGCACATTCACCATACGAACACAACCTGCGCAGTCAAGGGGCAAGGCCAGAGGTGCTGTATTGTTAAAACAGAGAAAGCTAAAATGGCGTCCAAATGCTGCTAGTTCCACAGAGCTTCTTCTGTTTCTGTAATTGGGATTTCAAAGGACACGACACAAAAAGAGAAGTGCCTACAGGTTCACTTTAATTGTGTTCGCTAAATATATATATATATTGATATATTACAGGTACAGTTTCTAGCTTTAACGGTATGTTGTAGCAAGAATGTAAACAAGGATATAAACAACGGGAAACACACACCTGCCCATGGAACAGCTTAGAAGCCAATTGTCCAGTTACTTTTGGACCCTTTACAAGTGAGAAGCACATACGCAAACTGTTGTAATTTCTACACCGTTCACCGGATTTGGATGTAAATAACCTCAAATTAAAGCTGACAGTCTGCAGTTAGTTGGTTAGTTCAATTTCAAATCCATTGTGTTGGTGTATAGAGCCAAAAATGTTAGAACTGTGTCGACGTCCCAATATTTATGGACATACCTGTATATGGACAGATTCTTGTTAATAAAATTTTTAATAAATTAAGCTAAACTTAATCAAAAATTTATTCTACATTTCATTAACTCTAACACCCTTAGGCGGGTATTTATCAATAAAGAAGTATATATGTGAACAGGTGAATTGGTATTAAAATTCTCTATTCTTTCAGTAGCTGCAGATGCTGGCGGTCTGACAGTCATTCTCACCTCCTGGTTGAACTCCACAGCCATTTGAGTGAGAAGTGATGTGAAAAAGCCTGAATTCTGCAGAAGAATACGTCCCGTCACCCCGAGGTATGTAGACATGACCACAGGATACCTCTGCACACAAAACACACAACAACAAACACGTTCAAATTGAAAACTGGGAATTGAAGATAGCTTGAAATCAGTTTACTACTGTAACAGACTCACTTCTCCTTCGACAATCCCCCGTATCACAGATGGCAGGAGAGGCTGAAACATATGGGAGCCCAGTATAGGGCTTACTTTTATGGCAATTTCAACAACCTGCAAGAGACAAAAGAAAAGAGATTGGATATATCGGTTTAGACAATAAACTGTAGTCCCAGTTGATCAAACAAAATTTAACAGGACTAAATAGCTGGTTTGGAAGAGATGATTTAAGCTGGTTGTAAGTAATTTAAATGAAGGGCTAGGCGATTAATCAAATTAATATTGCAAACGTGATTAATCATGTACATCTTATCAGGGGAACACGGCTCTGCGATCAGTTGTAAGTGTTCTCTGAAGGCTAGTATGGCTCTCGTATGGAAACTCCAAATATGCCATAAAAAAGTTACTGATGAAAAGCCCTTATACAACAGTTCTGTCTGTTTCTCGAATCTGATTGGTTTATAGCTGTGCAATATTCTGCAATATCATAACTCGTACAGCCTCCTCACTCTTCAGTATTACACCGCTCACATAGAGTGACAGCAGATCAACAAACTCACTAAAGTTTGACAAATATTGCAGCTGTTGGACAACATAATGTACATTTGAGGCTTTTTTTTAGGTGAGAATGTAGCTGTTTAAATTGCAACTTTGCAGTTTATTTATAAGGATAGTGTCTACTTTAAATATTTATAATTTCTGAGATACAGCGTCATCCACAAGATGGCAACATAGGCCGCATAATATGCCGTTAGAGGAGAAAAGATCTCTTTATTTTGAAACTACAGCTGATCAAATCATTAAAAAAAAAATTGGTAAGTGCCTTTCCAAGTTGATCTCACTCTTTTGGATGTTGTAGTGCTATATTTATACCAAAATAATTGTAGTGTGTTGAGTGTGAGATGGGACTTGCATATTAGGAATGTATGTATTTTGTGTTGGCCAGTCTTTGTATAACCCTGAGTTACTTTTTACCATCTGTTTGTTTCTAATTTGGTTGGCCATCTGTTTGTTTCTAATGAGTCTCCTGATTTTGTTACTGCAGACTAGTTCAGTAAAGAGAAAGAAAGATGAAATACCTGCATGTGTTTAGCGTTTTTCCTTATCGCAACAACAGTAACCTGGTAGTGTTTGCACTGCTTCAGCTTTTTCTGGGTTAATTATTGATCTTCCGATTGCAACAATCTGGGAGATATCTCTTTAGACTGATGGAATTTTGTGCGGTTCGGCATTATAATCTTAAAATGTGAGCAAAATCACCTGTTTTGTCATCACTCTAAACATTACGCTAGAGAATCATTTAAATACTACCTCTAAAATTATGTTGGTGAAGTAGCAACCGATTCTGCTGTTCTGACGTCAACTGCAGATGTGAAGGAATGGCGGAAGAAAGTAGTTCCTCATACAAAAGGGTTTTTAGACGTGTTTAATTTTAATTTTTATTTACACGATTATGCCGCCAAACTGTTGTATAAACGCAATGTCATTGCAGTGTAATGTGGCTGAATATCATCAGGGGCACTATAGGGTACTGAAGGGGCACTAAAGCCTCATTCACACTACGAGGGACTCACAGCGGCAAAACGACAAGCGACCGTTTATTTTTAATGGAGAGTGAGCGACTTCCAGCAACCTTTCTCTATGCAAGTGACAGCAGTCGTAGCGACCAGGTGGGTGTAAGGAGCGATGCGACAAAGTTGAGAATCATTTGTCCTTTGAGAAAACTTTTTGCAAATGAAGAGAGACTTTTATGAGTGACAGCCAATAGGAGCGCCATTAGAGATCAAGTGATCTTCTCTTGGCTCGCTCGGAGGGCGGTGGTTTTTCGTGCTGCAGACCTACACACCCCTGCATTTGCGGTAGGTCACAAGTCACAGGCAGCTACAAAGTCACTGAAAGTGTGAATGAGGCTTAAGGCAAAACACATGCCTCCCGCTAGTGCAGATATACAGCTGGGAAAGCCAAAATTCTATTGGGCAGGCTGTAAAATAAATTGCTAATAATAAATAAGTGAATATATATTTTAAAAAAGCAGGACCACGTCTTGTGAAGCCCTCCCCATGAGATTACAATGCCCCCCAGTTAAGCCATCTTGGACATCTTGTTTTTAGATACCACACTAGTGACAGCTTTTTGTATTTGTAAGAGTTCATGGAGGGCACTGTACATGCATAGCTCCACTGCACACTTCTGACCTTGAGAAAAACCGACAATTTTTCAATGATCTCCAAAAGCCAGGCTGCTCCGAAAGAGAGCAAGAGGAGCCTGTAGCAGTGTGAGTTCTGTTGTCAGAGTATGTACTGGCATGAGCAGGGATGTTGGCAGCCCAAGGCCATTACCCATGCTCCTCCGGCATCAGTCTGACAGGATTCAGGATGAAGCGCTCCCTCAAGGTGCACCATGCTTTTCATTTTTCTTCTTCAGGCCGCCGGCTGGCACACGGAGCAGAACTTTACTTAAGTGACTGCAGAGGGCAATCCAGAAACAACATGTTTAAACTAATGCGTCTGATGCGTCTGGATTGCAGCCATGATGGGGGAGAAAGCTGGAGCTGGCAGAGCCTCCACACACCGCTGAGGGAATTACACCACTACTTCATTCACAGCGGGAAGAGAGATTAGAAAACTAAATAAAATACTCAAGGAACACAATATTATTATTAATAAAAAAGTTTTATGATGAAGCTCTATTGGGTGTAGAGGCTGATAGGTCTCATCCAATCTGATTCCAACCACGTCATCAAACTACATGGTGCAGGTAATTGGTGGGTGTTGCATCTGCAGCCAATGAGCTTGCTCTTTCAACATTTATGGCCCTTTTTCACTGAGTGGTACAGTATGGGTCACATTTATCAGGCTGCCACTGCCAAAAGAGTACCTATGGTGGGCAATTTGACAGGTGTGGTGTAGGACAGACATTTCAGTCTATGGCATTCTCGCTTGAGTAAATGCCAAAGTAATGCTGTACAGATCGTTTACGTCATATGAGAAGGACTTCTTAGAAAACAGATGCTTTAAACACATTAATACTAAGGGTGTCACGATCCTCCAAATCCTCGATTCGATTACATTTTCGATTCTAAAGGCACGATTCGATTCTCGATTATGAATAATTAATTAATTAATTAATGACCAATTAATTATTTGTAGCCTACCGTTTAAACTACCTGACCTGCATGGTCTTTGTTTTAACCATAAACAAATCATACAGTAAATGAATAAAGGCAAGATACACACATAATTACCACCTGTCAATCACTTTTTCTGCGGGACTCGTGAATAGGCAGTGATCTGTGTCGTTATAATGGCGTCGGTAAAAAAAAAGGTGCACAACCAACAGGAACCAGCCAACAGTATCTGAGGTGTTTGCTAAAATGACCAAGTACAAGTGAGTGAAAGATTGAAGCAGTCTACTGATCCTCTGACTGCCTGAACCCGCTGTCTCGACCCCATGGCTGTGAGTGCGTCTGTGTCTGTGTGTGTCAGAGGTAGTGAGGAAGGAGGGCTGCTCAGAAATGCTACACGCCACTGTGGATGTCAAATCGTTGTCGTTCTAAAATGCCATTTAAAAACAAAGACAGTGTAAACAGGGCCTGAGTGTGTACTTTTCGCAAGCGGATTTGCAACGGGGGCGGGCGGAGGATCGCAATGCCGGTGTTGTCTATCGGACGAACCCTAATACGTACATAGCAGAACTTGCAAAACTGTTTTTTTTGTCGACAACACGAACGTTGTCAACATAACTTACTGGAAATCCAAAATGCTTACACACCGGCGACTTCATTGAAAGAGGAGAGGGTTTAAGCTTTGTCGACGGGTCTCCTGTATCTGCAGTTCAACAAGCACTTCAACAAGCCTGTTTTTTTCCTGCTTGGCAAGCCAAGCTGACGTGACATGGGGGCGTGGCAGCATCGACGATTCTATTTTTTTATTCGATAATCGAAATTTTGCACAAATTTCAATCGATTTCGATTAAAAATCGAAATCGTGACACCCCTAATTAATACTAGTGTAGAAATGATCATTACTTGCCTTTCTATGAACATGATTTGATTATAACTGCAGATTAATGATAGGGCGAAATAGCCTACTGTGTTATATAACAATTATATAACATAAATAAATAAATAAATGTAACATATATGAACACATAAAGCCCCTTATAGTCTCCAATATGTTAACAATTACAGAAAAACTACACACAGCATACATAAAGTCCTTATTTGGCTACAAAAACAACACGCAACGAATAGACCAGTCAGTGCAAACCTATGCATCTTTAATCTTCACCAGCACATGTAACCTCGTTAGAAAGTATTTCCGTCATTCTGAGTTTATAATAGTCCAAAAGGTGACGATAATAGGTAAACATGGCAGTCTGTTCATGATTTAGGTTGCTAAAAAAATCATTTGTTTCTTTGTTTTTCCTGGCTTCTCTTTTGTTTTTTTGGTGCTTCACTCTGGCGTTTGTCCACTTCTGAAAGGATTGGATGTCAGAAGCACTTCAATATTTACACACTGGTTATTATCATCAGTTAAAGAAGTTAGTTATTTCAAATATAGACATGCGGCGAGTGCAAACTAGAATGTAAAATCATTTGCACTTCAGACGACCTTGTAAACAATGTTGTGAAGGTTTCATATTACTTACACATACTTACTCCAATTATATGTAAAAAAGACAGTTGTCATATTCTATTTTAGAGAGCAAGCGTGAGGCTCAGCTGTGTCTTTTTCATTTTCTGTTTTTGATTAAGGCTCAAACTGATACGGCTAACAGCTACTTTGACTGACAGCATTTACACAGAAGAGGCAAAGCACGTGCTTGTAGGGGTGTGACGCTTTTTCTGGTGAAGTGGAATCGATCCGCAAATCACAGCACATTATTTTAGCTGACCAATCAGAACCTCTAAAGGGCAGGCCTTTTGGAGGATCTAGGAAACATGACTGTCATTTTCATGTTAGCAGAGTAGCAGTATATAATCAAAGTAAGATATATGAAAAAATAAACACATTTAAAAATGAAGCATGAGCACAACTTGCTTTGCATGTTATAAATATAACTAATTAAAAATATAATATATTTTTGAAAGAGAGGAGAGGTAGAGAGATGTGCAATAGGCCATTTGTCAAACACACTCTCCTGTGCAGAGCACATTCAGAATTGCACAATGTTTTCAAAAAGTATGAGGTACAGAAAAGAAGGTGTCTGGTACATATGGAGAGAAAAAGAATGCATCACCTACACGTGGTTTGTAAAGCCAAATCTGTGTGAAGCACAACAAGAATTGTGAGATGTTTTCCAGAAACATGGAGTGTTGATAGCAGCGATGCAAGGAAGATTGTGTCAACTTTACAACTTTCTCACAATGCTTTTATCTAGGCTTCTGTCTGCATCCCTGTAATAGTGTAGTATTTTGGTGTAATGTATATAATATTGTTTATAATTTTCATTATAAACAACATTACATGTATTATGAAAAAGTACTAGCGTAAACAATGCATTTAGCGACACCACAATATACATTAACGCATAATATAAAAAGAGATTTTTTTATTTTGTCTCTCCAATTTACATATCACCATATTGTACAGCCCTATCTGGAATCATCTCTTTTATATTGTGAAAATTTAAAACGCTTATCTGTATCCTTATCTGTTGTGCCGTTGAGAGCAAGAAAACACTTGAGGTTGTGGACTTGTGCCATTTCTGTGTTGTAGCAGCACTGCAGATAGCCGTGTGTTTCTGAAGTGAGGCAAGATTTATGGTCCATTTCACCCATCTCAGTTCCTTTGAACATGCTGAATGAGTCATTATGAACATTTAGGCTCTTCATCACGTTTATTTAGTTTCTCTCTCAGGCCTACTTACATGTCGATATTTCATTTGGAGACGCCATCAAGAGATCATGTTATAAGTATGGCAATGATATAATCAAAGTTTTATTTATACTTGCCCAGCTGGTTGCTGGATGTATGTTTTCTATCAGCCTAAAATGTGATCATTTGTAACGAGGACATACAGTGTGCGGCAGAGGTGGGAGCAAGTCACACAAGTGCAAGTCACAAGCAAGTCTCAAGTCATAACCTTCAAGTCTCAAGCAAGTCAAGTCAATTTTTGTCAGACTCAAGTCAAGTCAAGTCACTGCTTATTTCAAATCACATCAACTTTCTCTTACATATTCAGAAGCAACGTGCAGGCCAAATCTGAGTCTCTCTCTCTTTTTCAAGTTCAAAGCAAACTTTAATGCAAAAGCATTTTTGATATGTTTATAAAATAGCCTATGTATTAGCCTAATGACATTGTCAAATTAATAAAATATACAGCAAATGAGAAATAAATGACAAAGAAAGGAATAAAAACAGAATATCTCTAAAAATATTCATAAACAATCATATTTACAAGATTTAAACGTGTAGATTATTTAAAGAAGGCTAATGCTTTGATTAGTAATGGTGTAGGTATATTTTGCAGCCAGTTTAAACGAGTAAGGAGAGAGGATTTTCCACTACATCGATTGTGGATGTTTGGTTAAAATAGGCGGATACAAAACAGTGTAGAAGAATGATAATAACTGTACAAACGTGTCACTAAATATACTTAGACAGCCCGTTCAAGTGTGGCAAGCACTGAGTCAGACTAAATACAAGATCTTGTTTGTAATCTTTAAACCCGTAAAATAGGCTACTTTGGCGGAGCGCCTTCCATTCTTATCACCACATTCTGATGGCTGAATAGCAAATGAATCGTTCAAACGAATCATTTAAAGCAGTTCTTCTGAACCAAATGATCCATTCCAGATCCTGTTAATACTGCACATGCGTGACTTAAAACTTTCGGTTTTGTTTTGTTTTTAAATGCATAATATATAACAAACAGTTGTGTATTTAACAAAAACAAGTTTTTTTTCGAGTCATTTAACTCAAGTCCAAGTCAAGTCTTAAGTCATGACAGCCAAGTCCAAGTCAAGTCGAGTCTTTTTTGGATATTTGTCAAGTAAGTCTCAAGTCCTAAATTTTGTGGCTTAAGTCTTACTCGAGTCAAGTCGTGTGACACGAGTCCCATCTCTGGTGTGCGGTTTCACTACTAAGCCAATAGGCAAGGAAGTCCTGGCATACATTGTCTAGTTTATTAAAGTTAAGCTGGTCAAGGCACATATAGGTTTTACACTAGTGGTAACCCATTTGGTATAGCCCAGGCATATATATTGTTTTGTTAACAAGAGTTAAGCCAGTTGGCAAAGAAGCCAATACACATATGGTCTAATACACAAGTGTTTATGTATTCTGAAAAGTATACTTGGCAAACATAGTCTAGAACAGAAGGGTTTAGAAGGCCAGTAAGGTAGCCCAGGCTCACATAGACATAAAAACTTGTCTTGGCGATAGATCTGTTCTATTGGTGGTGTTAATTTAATTATTCCTGTCAAACTGTGCGGTTATATGCATATTAGCTAACACAACTATCTGTTTTTACACAGAATATATATATATATATATATATATATATATATATATATATATATATATATATATATATATATATATATATATATATATATGAACAGTTTCATACATTATTATATTTAAAACATATTATTTAAAACATCAACAGTCAAGTTCATTCACAATTTTTGTACATTAAACAATTACTTGAGCTCAGTGAAGGCCAGGGACATAATATTTTTCAAATCAAAGATATATATTTTTTAATTTTATGTCCATAAATAGTTCATAAATAAGTAAAAAAAAAAACATGCCAAAATGCAACATATTTATCTTAACATAGTCAAACATCTTAAATTGGTTGAAAAAAACTATACATCATAAATATACGTAATAATATATACAAAGATTTATTAATAATAATAAGATTCTGATTTAGATTTGGCCAGAATGTACACAACATAATATCCACCTTAGGCTATTTCTACTACAGTAATATCATTAAGAAAAGCTAGTGAATAAATGTTTTGTTTTATAAGTGAGATTAAGTTAGTTGGATAAACGACTTGTAGATTATTACAGAAAGAGTGGAGGGCTGCTCCTTCCACACCACTGCTGGAAACCAAACCTATATGATCAGAGCGGGCGGAGCCGTGGTGTCACTGAGTCCGCGACACAAGCTCACCTCGCCCTGTCATATTTAATGAATTATTTCAATGTAGTAATAATAATAATAATAATAAAAATAATAATAATAATAATAATAATAATAATAATAATAATAGCTTATTTATTGCTTGTTGTGAAAAATCAAAACCGTTACTTTTTCTCCATAACAACCTGTGTGTATGTATGTATATATGTTAACGGATTTATTGAATGCTAAAATAAGGTGAATTAAATAAAAAATAAGGAACATCCTGGATCTGTTTTATCTCTGCACTTTATTCTTTTTTTTTATTATAGAAGTATCGGATCGGGTTTCAAAATCAAAAGAGTTAGACTTAAGAGCAAAAAAACCTGATCGGGACATCCTTAATAAAAATGTTAAGTTCAGAGAACTTACAGTAAAATATTAATTAAAAGTTTTTTGCTGCTTAATAAGTAAGTTAAACACACTTGTTTAAGTTTTGAAGCCAAAACGTATTTTAAGTAATGCCAAGTTATATTAACTTACAGTGAAACTCAAACCATTTCCCAATATTTGCTTATGTAGGACTACTTAAATTTATTCAATAAATTGGCGATTAGTTCATTTATAACTTAAATGACTGACTACTAGTCGACTAAAATTATTTAGTTGGCGACAGCCCTAGTGTGCAGCAGCTGTATGTTACATGTGGAAATATACAAGCAGAAGCAAGTATAATTTCCTCTAAACCAATAAAGCAGCAGCAGCATTACAGACCCATGTCAACAATGCTCATGACAAAATAAATACAGCCTTGGAGAGTAGTTGAACAGTAGTGCATGACACTTTTACACAGCCCTAACCTGTATCTGTACTACACCGTTTACAGGTAGTAAATGTCTTTGCTCTACCTCTGTTGATAAAGCTTAAACCCATAATATTCCTTTGCATTCCGTCATACAGACATACACAAAGCTGTTTCTGAGAGGTGGGTCAGACTGATAGTCCGAGAGCTGGTGGTCAGTTTGTGAATCAGTTTGTGTGTGTGTGTGTGTGTGTGTGTGTAAGCATTCAAGGACGCCCCAACGGGCTCCCACTTGTACTTGGCTCCAGCTGCACTGTTTGCTCTTCAAATCAATCACAAACTACCACATGTCTCCCTGCGGATGTCCTGGCCAGAGCGGATAGGAGGCCAGAAACATTTTCCTAAAGCTCGGAGAAATCATTCAAAGTACCCTGACACACAGTCCTACTTTCATCCAAGTTTCCTTAAAGTTCATCCGAATCTAAAGAACCAGTGTTATTTTAGAGCTGACACTTAAATGGAATGGGAGATGAGACTTGGTTCAATGCACATTATGCTCAAAACACACCCATAACTCATTAAGAGAATGAGCACAAGCCTATTACACCATGCGCCAGTGTGCAAACTGTATTTTTCCTTCCTTAAAATATCAAAAGTGGATATGGACACACCCTTAATGCTTTTGCGCCATGCACTTTAGACTTTCTGCTCATATTGTTAAAATAGAGCCCTAAATGTTAAATGCTGAGCTACATTAAATATTAATAATTCCCCTAGGTCATTTTTTTTATATCAAATAGGTATGCAAAATTTTCAATTACTAATTATGACTTAACTGTTTCATTAAATGATGAATCAGTGCTTTAGAATGAATTCTGTAATGATTCATTAACTCACTTACTTTATTACTAGATGAATCAATGTTTTTAACAAATCTCTTGAATGAATGATCTAATAACTCACTCACATGACTCAAAGACTTGTTGATGAATGGATGAATTGTGTTTTGAACAAACAATTTAAACAAGTGACTTGATTCAGTACTGGATTTTAAAATATCTTTATTATATTAATGGTTCAATTAGTCAGACTTAAAATCTTGGTTTCATAAATGGATCATAATTTCTGAAGAAGTCAAATGTCATGAACTACTAATTCAATGGCTCACTCAAAAAGATGTTTTATTATAGGATGAATCAATGTTTTTGAACAAATCTAATAAATGAATAATTCAATGACTCGCTCATAAAAGCTTAACATGCTACATAACTGGATGAATCAGACATTTTGAACAAATCATTTGAACATATGTAGGTACTGCGATAGCTTTATATATATATATATATATATATATATATATATATATATATATAAAATAAGAAACATGTATTCCCTTTTGAAGTATGAGACCTATATTGTAACTGCATGGGAATCAAAAGTAAGATTTTTGTTCACCACAGACATTTTCATCTTTAAACTAAATTGATACAACTTTGTAACAGCATGACAGTGAATAAAGGATGACAGGCTTTTTTATTACATTTTTAGCTGAACTATCTCCTCAAGCACGACAAATCCCATCGACACGGTGAACAATGATTCTGTTCTGATTTGAGTACTCTTAACAGAAGTGCTTTAAAATTAGTTCCTCTTGACAAAGGTGTCTCGAAAGAACATGAACTGTGAAGTCCTTGATTCATGCACACATTGTGCGAGAGTTAAATGGCCTGTCACCTGCCATTGTCCTTTAGCCTTTAACTTAAGCGACCTCTATCTAAACAAATTTTACAGAGTAGATGGCCCTTTCTTTCAGTGTTAATTAAAAATGTCAATAAAGAGAAAGTAGTGCCGCCAGATACTGCTGATTTAAATGAACAGTTAATTAGGGAGTTACAAAGCTCTTGTCCACGAACCCGATGATTTACGTACCAGACATGCTACCTGTGGTGTAAGAAAGTAAGGGAATCCTCTGTGAGGTTAATCGAATGGCGGCCCACACGTCTGAGTCTTACACTGCCTACACAGATACTTTAATGCATTCAGAACAGTTCCCATGCCGAGAAGCAGACGGAGGGCTCAAAGCTTGTTTGATATAAGCAAACTCAATACATATCAAGGGATTAATTATTACATGAACAATTCACCCCAAAATGAGGTCGTTTACTGAGGCGTATTCCTTTTCTGGACGATTAAGTGGAATGTTCATCCTGCTCTTTTTCACATAATGGAAGTGAAGAGTGATTTATATTTGCAAGATTTAAAAGTTAAAGAATGTTATATAAATATATGTATAATAAAAGTCATGCAATGATTATTTAGAATGATTAACGGAATAATTGACATTCCACCAGTTAAACACTAAGCTAAATGTCCACATACATATTGAGTTACTTCCTCAAAACAGTAACTAATTGCATTCCTTAGTTACTTTATGAAAAGTAATGCATTATATTACTTTTCAGTTACTTTTGCGTTACTCTTTCATACCTGGCAGAGTTTTAATCTCTTTCAAAATTTGCAGTTGTTTTTTCAGTCCGCATTTAACAACCACCTAGATATGCTACACCTTCATTTTCCTTTAAAAAAATGTAGGTTAAAATTATAATTTAAGAATTTTCTGAGCCCAGAGCTATACATGTTGTATATACATTACTTAAAGGGGTGGTCCACTACGATATTATATTTTAAACTTTAGTTGATGTGTAATGTAGCTGTGTGAACATAAACAGCATCTCTGAATGTAAAATGCTCAAAGTTCAATGCAAAGGGAGACTTTGGTTTTTTACAGAGTTAGCTTAGCAAAGCCTACAACGAACGAATTTTGGGGACAACAAAATACTTCCGGCCCTTGGGAGATCACAAAGGTTCGTTTACCACGCACACACATTTTGTTAAAATTGATCATGACATATACAGTGTCTAGTGTTAACGTTATGTTGTAGCAAAGATGTAAACAACGGGAAATGCTGTTCGCAACGATTTAGCTACAAATCCATATTTATCAGTCAAACTTCTGTAAACACACACACACACACTCTTGACCAGTACGGTGCAGCCTCTCTGTGTGTCTCAGACAGTGAAGTCACAAAAATATGTGAACGATTCATGTTATTTACACAGGCATATTCCGGAAATGTGTAAAAGAAGTTGTGTAATGCATTGAGTTAAAAAAACACAGCAGAGCTCCCCTAACTGGTATGTAGCAGCAAAAAAAATTCAATCAAGGCTCACACAGATCTTATCCCACATCTTGTGCTTTATTCTGCCACCAGCGTCACCACAGAAAATAACTTAATCTGAGCATGAGAGAAAAATAAAAATAAACATCACTCCCGCGCACATGCACTTCTCGTGTTACAGATAGTTCATGGTATAAAAACACACACACAAACACATGCACACACGCACTCTCTTAAAGAAGCCGCATCCCATTTTTGACTTGTTGACTGACTGTGGAGCCGATCCGCGAATTGCAGCACATTATGACGATGACCAATCAGAGTCACTTGAGGGCGGGCCTTTCAGAGGAACTAAGAAAGATATCAGTCGTTTTCATGTTAGCTGAGTAGCTGTATGTAATCAAAGTGAGATTTATGAAAAAATAACATGATTTCCTTCAAGTGACACATGAGCACACATTGCTTTGCATCTTAATAAAACAGCAGTCAGGAAAAAAAAAAGGGTCAGGAAACACCAAAACACATTTTTTTGAGCTGTTGACAGGCGTATATGCGTCCCACACTGCTAAAAACACTTTTAGGACACATATATTTTTACTAAAAAGTGTAAATTGGTTGTTTTTGCGTTATTTCAAGTAAACTCTTACTTCCGGTTGGAAACGAATATTTGAAGCTGCGTCACGGTCATGACATAATAGCGTTGTATTCCAGCGTGCAGACTGGACGTCTGTGCCAGAGTGTGTCTTATTACGTCTTACAGTGTGTTGCATTAATGCATGAGTAAGGCTTGGTTCAAACCAATCAGCGCGCTCTATTGTGCAACTTTAACATTAATATTCATTACTGTCACAGTGTTTAGATGACAGACACACCACATTGTATTGGCAAAACAAGCGTGAAGTGTTGCTTTTATAGTTTGCTGCAGTTAAGTTTCGTTTTCATTTTCTCTCTGTGAGAGCTCAGACTCACGTGTGGATTACAGTGTACGCGACGCTCGACAACAATTGTTTACCTGAGAGCTGTTCTCATCTGCAAACGCTGAGATCCGAATTCGCTTGTCTCTAGTTGCTGGTGATTGTCCTGTCTCTACAGATTTGGTAAGTGAGCGACCAGCGCTCTTTGTTTATTCAGTTTGTTTGTATCGAACAAACTATTGCACCGAGTGTAAACATGTTAGCACTACAACCAAACTTTAACCTCGTGTAGGGTTTTCACCGCATTTAGTGAGCGGAATAACACACGTGGCTTTCTGACGCAACCTGCCGTGTGCATCTAAGTTTCCGGGAAATGCTGAGTTTTTTTTTTCTCTCATTCGCCGTGCGGTATCAAACATTGCATGAAAAATACATGCTTAGAGCAGTTCCTCGAATCAAATATCTTGTTTGTCGAGAGGGGCATGCATGAATTCCCTGAATGAAAGAGCCAAACTGCAGTTAAAGTCCACCATTTAATGATTTGGCAAATAATTTGACTACAGATGTCCATGTAGGTTAAACACCATCACTTTCTCCTGTGTGTGTGTGTGTGTGTGTGTGTGTGTGTGTGTGTGTGTGTGTGTATTTTGACTCTGAAACTCGCGCGTGCCCAAATAGACACTCCCACACCATCCCACTTTTCTTCCTCCTACACTCCCCCCCTAAACAGAGCTGGACACGCCCACTTTTCTGACTTTTTCCAAATCAGAGGTGTGAAAACACCCTGCTGAATCGAGGGGGTTTCATGGCCCTTTAAAATTACATTCTGGACCACCCCTTTAATACATGCATACTGCATGTAAAGTAATGTGTTTGCTAATTTTGAAGGTTTTGTGTTATTAGTTAGTAGCGTTTATGCTGTTTTTTATATCGTTTTACGCTCAAACAACTAAATGAATGCTTAAGTTTATTTAACTGGTTATGTTATAATTACATTACAACATAGATGCTGTAAAATGAACATCTGAAATTAAAACAGTCACATAAACCTTTCACCGGAAGCTTATCAGTAGGGGAAAAACACTAGCTGTGCATACACCCCATTGTCATATTTATTGTGTGTTTTTTTTGTAACTGAGCGGAAAGCGCACTTTCAGCAGTGTGGGTGGCACTGAGAGGATCCCTAACAGAAACTGCTGTTAGTGCGTATCAAACTTCTGTTTACCCCTAAGCAAAGAATAACAAAGATCTCCCATGTGAGTTTATCCTTTGCACATTTTTTGTTTTTGTTTTGGTAAACTTTCCCACGCTCTGCTGGCTTGGCTTTGTTAGACACTCTAGCATATTCTCATAAGATCCATGTGTCATGTCTTCTTTTATTAGACTGCATCTAGATGGGCTGAATCCGTTTTGCACTGCAGCACCTCAATGGCCAAAATGCTTTACAGCAGGTCCTTATATTTAGGTAAGATGAGATCCAAATAATGATGTGTGTTTTGCGGTGCTCTAAACTATCATATCATTTTGGTGTGAGGAAAACAGGATTTTAGACATTGGCTCATTGATCTTTTTTAATTAAGGAAAGAATACTGACTTAATTGTTTCATTACAGGATGAAGGATCAGAGTTAGGAATACATTTATTTAATAATTCATTAACTCTCTCCAGAATTTCAATTTTTGAACAAACCTCCTGAATGAATGATTTAATTGAAAAACTTTAACTGTTCATAACTGGATGAATCAGGTTTTTAAACAAATCTCTTAAATAAATGATTTAATGACTCATTTGAAAACTTCAATTGTTCATGACTGGATGAATAAGTGTTTTAAACAAATGTCTTGAATGAATGATTTAGTGAATGAATGAAATAGTAAAAACATTCCTAAATAAATGTATTTATTTATTTTAAAATTTCTCATATAAATGCAGGGCTTGACGCTTACTTTTTTCAGGAGTAGCACATGCTCTCCTAAGTTGAAAACTTTAGGAGAACATTAAATAATTTTTGAAGCGCAGTGAAAATGTATAATAAAAATAACGTAAAATAAATAAATAATAGTAAATTAAATAGTAAATAAATAAAGTTTTTGTCTAATAAATGTACATGACAAGATCTCGAAGCAAAGCTGTTTCATTCATTTAAATACAATAAGTACAATAGGTTTTATTTTACTGCAAGAACAGCTTAAATAGTATTTAATAATTTTTATAATAATATATACTGTATCTTTAATATAAATATACTAGTAGCTAGATTGAAACACCTTTTCTCCACAGCACATAACAGAATGCAATTTTTTTTAAATTTTATTTGCATAATATGCTGCACAGACTCCACCTTACTTCCCCCATGGGAAAAGTATGATAATGTCAAGAAAGACACAACTACAAACTCATGTACAAGCTGACAATTTTTATCGGAGCCCTAGCTGAATATGGGAATGCCTCTATGAATTGAATTTTCCTTCTCCCACAAAGTAATATCATCCTTTCTATTAAACTTTAATGGCCCTCAGCAACAGAATGATTTCTTATTCTTATTTAACAGTTAAAAACTATGTTTAGCATTTAACACCTTTTACATGACATTGTGTTTTTTTCAGTGTTAAAAAAATCTAAAATTAAATAAAACATCCACTATTTGACTCCAAACTATTCTTGCATACCACTGACAGGTCAAATCTGCTCTCTCTCTCTATTGTAGACTTGGTGTTGCTGAGAGATTGAGATGGACCAGCCAGTTTGCGTCTAAAGTAATGCAAAATTGCAAAGTCCAGGACATTTTAGGCGATTTAGAAATTCTGGCTAAATAGAGGATATGTCCAGGAAAAAGAGGATGTATTGTCACACGAAATAATGAGCTGGGTCATTCTATTTAGTAAACGTTTTTTCTTTTCTGTGTGTACTCATGCTCTTCTCAAAACTACTACCAAAGGCAGAACAGGTCGTTTTGGGTGTAGTGCATCTCTCTAAGTCTGCATCAGCTGAGCATGAGCGAGTCTGTGGCGAAGTATTCTCAGTTTTTCACACACTCAGAACTGGGCCGCCAAGGTAAAGTCCTATGTGTAGGTTGGTTTTGAATTGAGTATCACACTGGATGTGCCACGACATGCCATTACCGAATTGTAAATGTTTTCTATTAGGCTTGCACGATGTGCATTCGGTGCCTTACGTTGTTTAGCAATGTACACAAAACAATGTAAAGATTGCTTGACGTGAAGTAAATAAGCCAGTAGAGATGTGCCATTGCTGATAGTGTCAGCGTGTGCTACAATCACAATAGATTTCCAACGTAATACACCATAACTTATTGTGAAGAGCATGTTGTTTTACCATGGCTGAGGGAATTAAGTCATTAATCAAGCTTATTCAATAAAATATAATAAAATAATAATAACTAATAATAATAATAATAATAAATAATAATAATAATAATAATAAAAAACTGCACATGACTAAATAAATTTCTCAGTTCAGAAAAATCTATTTTTAGTCGCAAATGCGAGTGAAATGGTCACACTGTCGAGCCCTGTAAATGGCTCAATTACTTATTCTGGAAAAATCAGCATTTCTAAACAAATGTAATAAATGAAGGACTCACTTGTTTACTCAAAAAGACTTCTTGCATGACAGGATGTTTTTGAACAATGTTTTTGAACAAATCTAAAGAAGGCATGAATGAATCAATGACTCACTTATAATGACTTGCTTCATAAGTGAGTGAACTATAAATAATTCAACTACTCACTAAAAATCGCACAAATGAATGTCTTAATTACACCTAAACACTTCATGTTCTTTGTAACTGCATGAAAACTTGTTTTAGAACAAACTTACTAAACAAATTACTTAATGACTTACTCGTATATCTAATTTTAGTGTTTCATCAAGTGTGACGACATGCGAGAAAGTACATGAGGCCAAAGTGTTCATCAGAGAATCTAACAAATCAGGTTTTAGCATGTAAAAACGGCAAAACTCCTGTTGTTTCTTTTGTGAAAGACAAAATATAATAAGACATGGCTGGACAACAGGACTACAAAAATACATCTGTTATATACAAGTTATTTACAGGTCAAATGAACAGACAATGCAAAAGGATTGCAGATTTAACCCCAGCACACCCTACTTTTTACTTTTCCTCTAGACGTCTTGTACGTGCAGATTCAAACCATGAAAATGGCACCAAACGAGGCTTTCGATCAAACTGTCAAAAATATACATGTATGTCTCTGATAACCTTGGGCTCGTTTTTTCCAATTAAACTTGCCTTCACTCTTGTGGAAAGATGCTGCCTGTTGGCACATCAGAAAACACGAAAGCAAAAGGATGCGCGCACACACCTGCACTCCACGCAACATAGGATCCAGACAGAGGGAAAAAATAAATTAAACTTAATTAGAAAAGTTTCAAGTTATGCCCTGAAGAAATGACAAAACATGTCACCATAACACAACTCTAATATGAGGACAAATATCCAAAACCGCTGGTTCGGTTGCTATTCCTAGCATTCCAGTTTCTCCAGCAGAGCTGCGAATCACGTTTTATGCTCCAAATTGGCTTTGGGTCTCCGATGAGCATCTGCTAACCTACGAAGGAGCAGCTGGAGGCCAAAACGGAAAGCTTTATCTCTAATGGCAGCATCCTGGCAGCCGCTCTGTCCCAAAGCCTCCAGAGAGAAGCGGCACCGCAGAGCGGACAAGAGCCCCGCTTTGAAGCCCACATTAGGCAGGCTTCAGCAGCGCGACCCCTGTAAGATAATTATCGGTGCTACAAGGTCCAATTGGTCACGTTGCTAAATGCATTAATTAAAACGGTCAAAAAATAAGTTCATAAAATAACAGGGTCCCGAGCAGAGCACTTTCATCATATCTTCAAAGCAGAAATCTGTCCTAACTGATGGTGTGGAAATGAGAAGAAGGAAAAAAAAAACGATCGATGTGTCAAAGAGCACACCACTTCTGTCAGATCTAAGAGCTTGAGTGCATAAGCTAAAGAAAGTGATGTCGAGAAGGGCTTCATGAAATATAGCTGAGCTTCGTCAAAACCAAAACGACAGGGTTGACGAACGGGTGTTCCAGTCATTACTCTGCTGCAGTGCCAGGACACCTCATTTCACAAGACAGCGCCAGGAAGACAAGCACAAAAGAGCCTTGCAGGGAAGGACGGGTCGGGCTGTGAGTAGAAAGAGTGTGAAAGATTGAGTCATACAGTACCTTCAAAACCTGGACCTGGCCTTCATTGGTGATGTCGCTCAGGAGTTCACAGAAAGATCTGCAGAGGGCTTCAGCATAGTTCTGGAGAAAAATGAACAGGTGATTAAAAACAATCATTCCCGTTTCGCATGTAGGGCTGCTCTTTACATCAAAAGTTTAGAAAAATTGCAAATGTGGATTTCACAAAACAGTTGGGGGAAATTAGTATTGAATACGACATGTTTTTTCCTGGGAATAATATTTCTAAAGGAGCTGTTGATAGGGAATTAAACCATATTTTAGTAAAAAAAAAACAATACAAATGTAAAAATAAAACAAAAAAATCTTATGTGTAATAACAATGGAATGCCACAAGGAAAAACTACTGAACTACTTAAACGTTTTAACACTTTATATTAAATGTTTTTTTTTGTTGATGGCAGCATAAAGACACCTTTCATATGGAGAATGAAGTCACATGCATTGTTCAGGTGTGAGTTTTTCACTGACTTCAACAGAGTGTAAAAATATTGATGATTTTGTGGGTCTCATCTGGATTGGATTGGATTCAACTCAGCATGCACTTGGGCCGTTTGCTGCCAAGTGAGACACGGCTGTGGTGAGAATCAGCACCTCCAAGTCCGAGGCCATGGTGCTCCACTGGAAAATAGGGGCTTGCCATCTCCATGTTGTAGGAAAATCCATACCCCAGATGGAGAAGTTTAAGTATCTTGGGATTTTGTTCACGAGTGAGGAAAAGATGAAATATGAGATTGACAGGCGGATCGGTGCAGTGGCAACAGTAATGCAGTAGATGTATCGGTCCATCATGGTAAAGAAGAAGCTGAGCCAAAAAGGCAAAACTCTTGATTTACTAGTCAATGTACCTTTTAACTCTCACCTATGGTCATGAGCTTTGGGTCATGACCAAAAGGACAAGATCTCGGGTAGAAGCTGGCTCTGGAAACCCAGCTCTGGAAACGCAGATGAAAATTAATGAATGAAATGAATGAATGAATTGGATTCAAGTCATGTGTTTGGCTGAGCTATTCTGCAGCTTGATTTGCTTTCTCTGAAACCAGCTAGGAGTTTCCTTGGCTGTGTTTAGATCATCGTCTTGCTGAAATGTCCATTCTGGTTTTGTCTTCCTCATTCTAGTAATGTAGACGTTGCACGGAAGCAGCCAGTATTATTTTACAATGACGAAAGGGTAAAGACATAACTGAACAACATGATTTCAGAGTGATTTCAGCTGCTGTTCTACATCTCCCTTTTCTTCATGTGTTCAATACTTTTCTCTGAGTCATTTCATTTTTTTGCACAACTTTATTTGTAATCGTATTAGTTTAGTTTTTTATGCATATATGGATTTCTTTCGTTGTTACCAACATCAGGTAAAAATTTCAAGTCAGCAGCACCTTTAGAAATATTTTTTCAGATAAAAACAGTGATGTATTAACTCATTTTATACAACAGTTATTTCCTCCACTGTATGTATCACAATGGCTCACAATAAATAAATGATTGAATTCAAAAGTATCTTAATGTGCCTGTCATTAACACATTCTCAGAAAGACGTTGCTTTCCTAATTTTTGAGGGTTTTTTTCAGTTTAATAGATCTGCACCAATGGAAATGGTGATATACTGTATTAATTTTCATTACTTTTGTTTGCTTTGCAGCAGTAAAACTGTTCACTTTCAGAAGTTATGTTGATTAAATATTGCATCAAATATCACATTATTTACTCATCACTTATCGCATGGCACAGCCCATTATGCAGTATGTTCAGTTTAATTAATCTTTATTTATACAGCAGTTTTATGATGTAGATTGTGCCAATGCAGCTTGACATTGATGAAGAAAATAGCATAAAAATCTATAACAATACTTCAGATTGTGGAACATTCCAGCGAATCAGGCAAGTAGGAGAAGTGTAGAGTAAGAATGATAGATGGAAGTTCTTATTGAATTATCCTGTGAGAATTAAATGACAAATCAGACAATTCTGTCATTACCTAACCATAACCTCTTGTTGCAAACCCATTTTATTTTCATTCTTAAGTTAATATATATATTCTATTAAAATAATTCTATTTTTAATCTATTTATATTTTATTTTTACTACTATGAATGTAAATGATTTCTTGTTTTAAAAAAAAATCTTCCAAATATCTTCTTTCAAAATGTTAATAACAAATGTTTATAAAATAAATATTGTTTTGTCTGTTAAATTTGTAATTTTTTGTGAATTATCACTTTTAATAACCATCTACTTAATATAAATAAGTATAATTTAAATAACTATCCCTTAGAACTAAAGATCATCATTTTTTAATAATCAAGAATAAATTATTCTAATTTGGTGGTTATGTTTATTAATATATGTAGTAACCACTGCGTCTAACAATACCCCTTGGGTGTTCTTTAATCACTGCAAATCACGGCTTATTGCTTTCATAAAATATTAATACCAAAATGCTATTAAACAAAAATGATGCTCTTTGACTGTTTTCTTTCATCATAACATTACAGATATTGAAATGATTCCACTACTTTGAAGTTCTAACAGGAAAAATGTGACATTTTGTTAAACAAAATATAAATATAGCAGATGGCACACATGGACAAATACCTCGTTATCCAATACAAGTTTCCCAAGAAAACATCTTGTTTTCATTTAGATTTTTATGGTGGCCACACATTCACTTTCATCCCTGATTTACAGGTTTCAGGTAACACAAGCCCAGTTTTGGCACAATCTATTTGACGTATTGTGTTTGTTGACGTCAATCGGATTGGAAACAAGAATAAATAGCTTTATTTTGTGAAGTGGGTCACAGTGGACAACAACCATGCCCAAGCTTCACAACAAAGACCAAGACTAGTGTGTTTTTGCTCCTCAACAACATGTTCTTTCACATTTATGATTTTGACAATAATCTGTACACAGTTTAATAATAATAATAATAATTATTATTATTATTATTATAAATAATTATAAACAGAGTTAAAATTCATTATAAGCATAAGCTTCACAGAAAGCATTTCTGAATTGTCTTTATATTTACAAGAGTTACTTGACCCATGTTTTGTCTACGAAAATAGGTCTTTGGCTATCATTTGGACATAAAAGCTAATTTTCTACTTAAAAAAAAAAAAAAAAAAAAAAATTACAAAAAAATAAAGTATGATTTAAGCCAGTTTATAAAAAAACTGTCAAATATATAGTTTAAATGAAAGTGTGATTGTTTTATTAATCTATTGGAATATATATTATATTGCACATAATACTAAATCATAAAATATATCAATCAATTACACAAAATCTTTTAAAAACATTAAAATAAGTAACTTTTAATAGTGTTTTTTGGCCACGTGCTTTCAGAATCATTGATTTTAACCCAGACTTGTTCTTTCTATGCATCTGTCAACATTTACTTTTTATTTCCATCTCATTACACTTGTGGTTACGTTCATGAATGAATTATAACTTAAATGATAAATTAAATTTCTTTTTTAGGATTTAAAAGCTTAAAAGCTATTGCAAAAAAAAAAAAAAAAAAAGACTCCTGCAGAAGTCACTAATTATGCACAAAATTTCAATAACTGAAACATCACACACCATTCTGTTCAGATTTACAACACATTCATCTTTAGAGGGAGTGCAAATAAGGTTATGCTCACACTGTCGTTCCTGTCTTCTTTGAATGTCTAGTTATTTGAAGTCATTTTTTTTTGTGCCTACCTGTAAGAAATCTGTAGCTGAGAGATAAATGTAGGCATTGATGATCTGAAAGCATGTGCGCACGTTCTCCGAGCTCAGTTCTGAAATAGAGAAACAAAATAAGATTGATACCCGGGTGAAGCAATATCACAGAGCAATATCTCAGAGAGAAAAATAATAGTTAGGAGAGAACATGAGCACCGGCGGGCGAGACAGAAGCTGTGTGTGAAAAGACAGGAAAATGGTTACATTTCATATAACAAAACAGCAGTGTGGAGCACAGACGACTTAAAACACTGCAACTCTGACTCATCCAGAACTCCAACTCCCGCAGATGGAAGACAAGACAACAGGAAATAACTGCAGAGACAGACATTACACTCGGATATCTCAACTTCTGCAGACTAGACAAAATAGCAAGGTCATTTGAAAGAGGGATTAAGTAAATTCAGGGAGATGTTTTTTTTTATGTACAAAAAGGCTGATTTATTTGATCAAAATGATATTTACATTTTAAAATGGTAAAATTGCAATATATTTAAATATATTATAATGTGATAGCAAAGGTGATTTTTCAGCAAGACAACTCTGGCTTTTTTTTCTTCTTCACTAGATTCTGTAATTAAAAATTTTTATTAAAAATTAAATAATTTGTCAATAAACTGTTGGTAAAAAAATAAGCATGGTATAATATATTAAACTAAATATTTGCATGTTATATGATTAAACAGTATCTGTCAAAAACTGTCACTTTTGATCAGCATAATGTTTTCTTAAAAAAATGTAATAACATGCAGATTATGTCGTTTGAGCATCGAAATCGCAGTGTGTTTATCTGCAATAGTCACATTGCAGGTATAGATTACCAAAATATTATTCTTTGAAAAACATTTACACAATGATGACCTTGATATTTTATCGTTGATAATTCAATTTCTATACTGAATACTGTTAGACTCTCCAGAAAACCACAAAGCACAGTTTGTTTCACTTTCCTATATGCTCTGTTGTTTTTTTATATGCTTGTAATTTATTATGATTTATGCAAACGCACTGATCATCGACTTGATCAGCCCAATCAATCTAAATACTGTAGATTCAGATCTAAATCTAAATTCAGAGATCTAAATTCAGAACGGATTTTAAAGTATTATTACTTATCTATAAATCACTAAAGAGCCTAGGATCTTAATACATTACAGATATGCTCAGTGAATACAAACCTAACCGATCTTTAGGATTAAATCAATTAGAAATTTCAATGGATATGTTCAAATGGTTCAAAGCAGGGTGAATCCGCCTTCAGCTACTACACCCCTGCTGTAATCAACTTCCAGAAATGATCAGATGTGCTCCAAAATTAGGTACATTCAAATGAGCCCTGAAAAGTCATGTGAAATAAAAACTGATTGCATTGTGACAAAACCCATTTGCTCAAGCACACTGAGCAAGCTAATACACAATACACACAAGACGTTAAATGAATAAGAAGGCATGTGGACAACACATAATCTAAATCAAGTAATTTTAGCATGTCAAAGTTAAATTTATGAATATAATATGTATTTTCCCAACCAGAAAAGTGGGGCTAGTAATGTTGGAAATCTACTAGCCACGGGGGTTAGTGATCAAAAAAGTTAATGTCAAGCACTGTATATATATCTATATACATACATACATTAGTATCATAAGTATTATAAGTATTTTACCACACACTGATTACTTAACTCTTCTGGAGTTAATACACAAGTATTGTGTCCTAATACCATTTAAAAATATTGAAAAAATAATACATGTTACCTTTTGTTATTTTGTGCAAAAATGCTCTAAATGACTTCTTTATTATTTTAAATTCAGGAAATACAATGTAACCAGTACTTTACAGTATAGGGTTGTCACGATACTGAAATTTAGCACCAATCAATACTGCATTGTACTGTATTGTCCCTGTATCTGTGATTACACTCAGTAAACAGCATTGAGTTTGATGAATTGATGACCTTTACAGTCAATTACAGTCATTTCTGTTGAGGACATGAACACAACAGCAAATCAGCGCTGTTTAAGAGCGTGCTCATTAGGGCTCAAATGTTAGCGGGAAATTGACATTTTAAAAATTTCAGTATCAACTGGTACTGAATTCCAGTATGGTGTAAACCTACTTTACAGAATGACACACAACTATAAATCATAAATCCAGAGCGACCACATAGTTTTCAAATGGTCTCCCTTTCCTTTTGTTGTTTATAGCTGGATATACAGTAGCAGTAGAGATGTACAGTATGTAGACTGTATGACTGACAGGAGCACTGAACCAATGAGCGTCTATTGGACCGTGTCCAATAGATGAATAAACGTCACCCTATTTCAAAATATCATGCACCCATTGGCAAATTTTTTCATCAGTCAAACCAGACAGTAAGTTATTGGCTAAAAGTGACTGACAGATAGCATATGCAGAACATCAAAACACTCGACTGCTTTTAGATTTTAGTAACAATAACTATGACTTTTTATTCAGTTTATGGTCTCATTTTATTTGTAACACTGTAAGCTATGACATCGTCTTGTTTTTTTATTACAAAGACGCCGTTTTTGTGCACAAGTAACATATTAACAAAGTAAACAACAGGTCTCCGGAAGAATCTGTGACATAAAATACCACCCATAATCCAACACTATTGTGTCGTTGGACTAAATGTGTTGTATGGGATGTTGATCTGAGGATTTTTACCTTTCAAAATAAACCATGATGTCCAGCAATGAATGTGTTTGTGTCTTGATATATCAAAAATAAGTATGTACTCTTTAGCTAAGTGTGTTCTGCACAACTTACACAAATACACCAAATATATTCTTTGTAAGCCTCCCATTAAAAAACAACTAGCTGCATTGGCTGCTTGAGGGTTGTAGCTTTAGACTGATGTACAGGTTGTCAAGATTACTCGTGTTCTTTTAATGTAATCTATTTGTAAACACGGAATTGTTAAAAAAAAAAAAAAACAGCGCCCCAGTGCATTTACGTCCTGATGCTGGCTAATTAAATAATTTATATACATGTAAATATATATATATATATATATATATATATATATATATATATATATATATATATATATATATATATATATATATATATATATATATATATATATATATATGTGTGTGTAAAATATATGTGTGTGTGTGTGTGTGTGTGTGTGTGTGACGGAGGCCAGGTAGCGAAGTGCTATGCAGGTAAACTCCTCTGACCTCAAAAGGTGCTCAAGCAACAGATGCTAAAGGCCATGGTCTTTAGCCTTCTTGTTAGAGTAACCGACTACCATGCAAGGAATCGCCGGTTTAATCCCAGCTCAAACTGGGTTGGGAACTGTAGGACTGGTGGGTTACATGTGGGGGCTCGTCCGAGATGGGAGTGAGGTTTAGGGGAGCGAGTGTAACGGAGGCCAGCTAGCAAAGTGCTATGCAGGTAAACCTCACTCCTCTGACCTCAAAAGGTGCTCTAGTGACAGACGCTAAAGGCCAACTGACTTCCATTCAAGGACCAGGTTGGGAGCTGACAAGCTGTAGGACTGGTGGCTTACATTTTTGTAGACAAATCTGTAGCTAATTTAAAAAATACTTACAATAACAGTCTAAAAACTAGTACACCTAAAAGTATATGTTATAGAAAAATATTAAATACAATTGTTTTTTTTTAAAAGAGGAAAAATCAAGAAGTAATTGAAAAAATATATATTTAGTTGAAATTTTGTAGGTTGTAATATGTTTTGCAATAATTTGATTTAATTTAATTAAATTTAATTTTTTTAAAATTAATTTTAATTTAGTTGTAATATCTTTCAATTTCTAAATATGTTTGGTGACTAAAATATTATTTTAATAAATGTATCTGTTTAATAAATCAGTTTTGTTTAAATGCACCAAAATACATTGCCTACATTCACAAAAAAATTGATAAAAATATGAATTTTCAATACTCAATAATGCTGATCACTGTATAATTAAATAGGGAAAAATAACCAAAATCTTTTTCCCTCTACACACACACACACACACACTCTGCTAGTTTTCATATATATTTTGTATAGTATTACTATAAAACTATGAACACAACCTTAAACACTTGAACTAAAACACAACCATGGCCTTTATCACATTAAAACTCTTTAAAATCATATTTTCATGCTATCTTTAATGAACTTCCGGGGGTTACTGTAAAAATCAGGACAGCGTGAAAGTAGAATGTCCCAGCTTCCCTTCGCCGTCGACCTTGCACAAAGCCCATAGTGACCTTAGACAAAAAACGGTGCAAAATGTCTCAAAGGCTGGAGAGGATTTGGGGTGAATTTCAAGGGCTTTAGGAAAGGGTGACCCTTATATTGTTAACAGTAATGAGAGGTGGCAGAATCACTGCTTCAATTGTGCCTGGAACCGCAGCGTGTTTTGTTCTTTTCAAAGGTCAAGAGGGTCTCCATTTTGCTCAACCTCTCTTGCCGACACACACACATGCACACATGGCACTTCTGCCATCCTCAGCTGATGATCTCGAGATAAAATTGCTTTTCTGAGCTGGTTAAACTCAAACTCAACATTGCAAGTCCCTTACACAGCAGTACGGACAAGAAAACACACAAATGGCAAGAGGAAATCCAGTAGCTATTATAGAAGAATCCTGCCATATGACTACATCTGAGGAAGCTTGGTCCACCATTAAAAAAGCACAAAAAAGCAACAATAACAACACTAACAAAAAGGCCTTTATTTTATGTTTTCTGCATGACATGGTTTGGTACAGCTCACATTTTAGGGCTTTTTAGTACCTTTTTTTTTATCACCACCTGAGGTGAATATTACCAAAATTTACCATTACCAAAACATGCCATAGACACACTGCTGATCATTGATTGGTCCAAAAGAATTATCACCACCAGCATCATCTCATGGTATTTAAACAGTCAGCAGCAGCTCTATTATTGGTTTGCATGACTAAAGCCCGGCTCACACTGTGTGATATATTAATAATCCTATACGACTGTAATGTTCTGTAAACAAACTTCAGAAAATGTGATTCCCATGTCAATGTGTACAATCTCAGCTGCCATAATGTCATATTGAACAGTAACCAAGATGGGTTAAACATGTGCATCCATTAAAAACAAATAAAGTTTGACGTCATACATCTCTGACACATTCAGTAAGACGTCACAGTAAACAAACAACTGTAGGGTTAATTTAGATACCTCACAGTAAACAAACAACTGTAGGGTTAATTTAGATTACAACATGTTTAATAACAAAACCAAGAGAAATTTTTTTTTAGACATTTCCTCTGGGTAATTTGAAGTGGTCATCATCAGATTCAGCGTTCTTATTGGTTATTGGTTTGACAGTCATCTTAACTGAAATTTTACTACAGGAAAGTGTATTAAATCTTCTGTTAGACTTTGCCAGAATTTGATCGAAGGAAAAATTCGATGGCAAAGGCCAGTAACTGTCTGTCAGAGGATTTGTCAAACCAACAATCAAATACCACAGATTTTAGTCTTGCATAACAGGAATGTATTAGGATTTCACAAATTTGTCTCATGGCTAAAATCGAAGTGTGAGCAGGGCTTAAACCACTTTATACCACTAACCACGGTAAAAAAAGTCACCTGAATAGCATTGAAAAACACAGCAAATGCTTTTCAGCCACTGATAAACTTCCGATGAACAGTTATTGTGGCTAATTTCAATTTCATATGGTTCCATTTGCAGCACTGATGATGTAATTTAATTAAAATATAATCAGTTAAATAGACTTAAGCAATCAATTAGTTATTCAAGCGTAAAAAGGAGAGATGAAAGACAGTTTCAACGCAAATGCAGTCAGGAGCAGAAGGCAATAGCAGAACTAAACTACAGTGCAAACGCAAATCGAGCTGAGCAAAACCAAACTGAAGCAAGCCGAGTCGTGCCGAAACAGTACTACAGCTTTATCTCACAATTCTGACTTTTTAGTGGGCAGTGGGACATGACCATCCCTTTGTTGAGTAGATTTTAATCAGACTTCATGAAAAGTTTTAGATCTTTACTCTCATTTGCAATGTCCCTAAAAATAGGCCATTTGGAATTCACCTCAAGTAATGTTAGGGTGTTTTCTGGCACATTAGATCCACTGCACATTCACTGACATGAACAGGAATAGTTGCTCACTGTGCTGTCAAGACACAGACAGTGAAACTCTCAAACTCTTGACAACTGAAAATTTATCTGCACAAGCTAACTCTAAGCATCCAATTCAGCTTATTAGCCAATCGCAAAAAATATATATAGAGAAATTACTGAATAGTGGTAGTAAACTAGTAGTAAACTTTATTGTCCTTGACAGCAAATTTGTTATGGGCATGACCATATTGCTGCAGACATTGCATAAAAACAAACAATAAAAACTATACAAAATACACAAGTTACAATAATTATATTGCTAATTAAGATAAACTCTTGTTAAGTAAACCTACCGAAACGGGTGCAAAGAATTTCTTATATCAGTTCAACCTACACTTAGGGACTCCATATCTCCTACCAGAATGAAGCGGTTCACAATTTGGAAACAAAAAATGGATCATTCAGAATCCTTTCCACCTGATTAAGGAGACAGTTCTCATATAAAACTTGAGGATTAAAATATTTATCATGTCAAACAATTTTACATTGTTCAAATTTCAATATGCCCAAATAGACATTAATTAAACTAAATAAATTAAACTAAATAGACATTATCATATACTGTATATCATTCATTCATTCACTTTCTTTTGGTCTTAGTCCCTTTATTAATCCGGGGTCACCACAGCGGAATGAACCGCCAACTTATCCAGCAGGTTTTTTTTTTATGCAGCGGATGCCCTTCCAGCTACAACACATCTCTGGGAAACATTCACACACACACTCATACATTACAGACAATTTAGCCTACCCAATTCACCTGTACCACGTGTCTTTGGACTGTGGGGGAAACCAGAGCCCCCAGAGGAAACCCACATGAATGCAGGGAGAACATGCAAACTCCACACAGAAACCACAACTGACCCAGCAGAGGCTTGAACCAGCGAATTTTTTGCTGTGAGGCGACAGCACTCAGTGTGCCACTGTGTCGCCACTGTATATTATACAGTACATAAACATATATATTAGCTGATTTATTCGCATCATAGAGGGTTGTTAACATGCACACATAAACACACACTGTTCCGTCTAATCTAAGCATCCTATTCAGCTTGTTAGCCAATCACAAACAAAAACATTACTAAATTACTAAATAGACATCATTTAAACTAAATAAAACCAAAACTAAATAGACATCATCTAGTCAGCACAACATATATTTGGTCATAAACATCATATCATACATTACATATATATATATATATATATATATATATATATATATATATATATATATATATATATATATTTATTTATATATTTTGAGTGATTTACTTTTATTATAGACGGTAGGACTGGACGTAAAAATCGATATTGATATTTATTGATCGAACACCATTGTCAATATCATAAAAAAAGAGATTTGGTATGTCATTTCGGTATGAAGCACTATTGTTTTATTAAAATGTGGCTGCTGAGCACGTGCCTTGGAAGATGTGCCAACAAGCTTAGGGTGTAAGTTTGTCCAATGGAGGTGCGTGACTTGCACGACGTGCATATGACAGCGACGAGCACATGTTGTGCAAGCGTGTTGCCCAGATTAGATATTTTGTACATTATTTATCTATTATTTATAGACATTTTAAACACTATTTGCCTTAGTAAAGTTGGTAAATTAAAATAAAGTGGTTCAATCAAAATAAAATGTCAAAGTCAAGTCAGCTTTATTGTAAATACAGCCACATGTAGAGGACATATAGAGAATCGAAACTATGTTATTCTCAGACCCTTGGTGCCTAACATGTAATATTAATATAAATAGCAGAGTTTTAAGAAAAAGAAAATTTGAATTTACAATATATACAATTATACATAAAATGTGGTCTAAAATATACAAAAAATGTAGTCTAAAAATATACATAATGAATTAAAAAAATTAATAAATAAATTGTAAACATACAATGACATTAAGGGCATTTAGCAAATGAGTGCAAACCAGAGTTCCAACCAGAGTTGAGCAGATAAATAAAAAATATATAATATTCCTAAACGTATTGTTAAAAATGTATTATAATAAATAAATAACTAGCGATATCGAACGATATGAAACACGGTATCATGATCATTTTTTTTGCAGTATCGCCCAGCCCTTATAGAGGGTTGTTATCATGCACACATAAACGCACGCTGTTCAGACAAATCAGCTAATTTGTTGAGATGGGATTTGCTTAATGTCGACTGGTCTATTTCCGAGCACTTTACACTTCCTCCTCATACACTGACATACTCTAGAGAGCACTGTCTACAGACTGCTTGGAGTTGAGGTCATTTGAATAAAATTAAAATCATGCCTATTTTCACAATAAATAAATGAAAACGACTGTTTCCAGAGCTCCCCTGTTTCCCCTATAATTCTCAGAAGTCTAACAGTGATGAGGTATGAAACCATTTGATTTCAGTCTTCTCGTGCAGATTATGAATATTTATGTCATCAGGTCTGCCTGGCCTCTAGAGCTCTTTAACTAGTGCGTCATGAGCACAGTTATTACACAGAGACGAACAACACAATAAAAGGAAAAACAAAGGTACATAGTTATAAACCTGCTATTTCACAATTAGTCAACAGTAATTTTATCAGGCTATCTGTGAATGTGCAGGTGCAGTGACTGATGCTTTGATTTCTGAAAATGTGATATATAATATAATAGGCATATAATAGAATTCCCATAGACTTAAAGTACTGATGAAATTATTTCTAATTTTAAAAGTAATTATAAAAATATGTTAATTATCATTAGGATGCATTAATTTATTAAAATGTCAATACATAGTAGTTGGTGATACTGGATTTTACACACTCACTGGCCACTTTTAAGTACACCTGTCCAACTGCTCGTTAAGGCAAATTTTTAATCAGCCAAGCATAGCAGCAACTCAATGCATTTAGGCATGGTCTACTGCAGTTTAAACAGAGCATCAGAATGGGGAAGAAAGGTGATTTAAGTGACTTTGAACGTAGCGTGGTTGTTGGTGTCAGGTGGGCTGGTCTGAGTATTTCAGAAACTGCTGATCAATTGGGATTTTCACACACAACCATCTCTTGGGTTTACAGAGAATGGTGAGACTGGTCAGAGGAAAATGACCAGACTGATTGCCGCTGATAGAAAGGCAACAATAATTCAAACAACCACTCATTACAACAGTAGAGCATCTCTGAATGCACAACATGTCCAAGCTTGAGGCGGATGGGCTACAGCAGCAGAAGCCCGCAACGGGTGACCCTCCTGTCAGCTAAGAACAGGAAACTGAGGCTACAGTTTGCACAGACTGACCAAAATTGGACAATAGAAGATTGGAAAAAACATTGCCTGGTCTGATGAGTCTCAATTTCTGATGTGACATTCGAATGGTAGGGTCAGAATTGGACTTCAACAACATGAAAGCATGGATTCATGCTGCCTTGTATCAACGGTTCAGGCTGATGGTGGTGGTGGTGTAATGATGCCACGAAAGATTAAGGCAGTTTAAAGGCAAAAGAGGATCCAATCTGGTACTAGTAAAATTTACATAACAAAGTGGCCAGTCACTGTGTATATTTATTTATTTATTTATTTATAATTTTTTTCCAGGAAAGAACAAAGTACTGACATTCTTTGAAATCTATTACTGATGCCACAGGGAACTGTAAAATGAGTAAAAGACATTAAAAATTCTATTTTGTTTAACATCATTCAGCGATTTAGAAAAATATGGGGTAATTATTGTTAACTAAAATCGTAAAACAAACCATTGTTTGTATTAAATAAAATACACATACAAAATAACAAAAAATAAACACTTATTCTAAACCAAATACTGTTTCATTTACCTACATTTACGTTTTTTATGTTTGGTAAAAATAATTTGCATATACATTCATTCATTCATTTTCTTGTCGGCTTAGTCCCTTTTTTAATCCGGGGTCGCCACAGCGGAATGAACCGCCAACTTATCCAGCAAGTTTTTTATGCCCTTACAGCCACAACTCATCTCTGGGAAATTGAATATACATATACACATAAATAAATAATATGTATAAATAAAAGCTATAATCATTTCAAACATCAACAACAATACCAAAAAAATAACACTTTCACATGGACAAAAAGTAATTTATATTCTTAATCTCTACTTACATAGCTAATTAAAAAAAATTACTGCCTGTTTGCTTTAATTAGAAACCCACATGGTTCAGCTTTTCTTTTTTCTCTAAATAAATATTTATTTTCCCACATTACTAGTCCAGAAGCATTGAAATTGGAAAAATATATATTATGCAATTTCCCAAAAATCACAAAGGAAGAAAATCATCCTCATATAAGTCAAAACAACACCAAGTATAGCTAAAAACTATGTTAAAGTCTCTGCTCACTGATATTCCTTCAATAAAGGCTCTTCAGAAAATCACAAAATTTGAGTACAAGATTCCATTCTGCCAGCATTACACCTACTACTGATGTCATCTGAGGAATATTTACAGAGCTAACGAAGCTCTGCTGTCACAAATCGAGAAGTTCATTACGTTCCTGAAAACCTTATTAAGCCAAGTGTCAAAATTTCCCTCCACCACATGGAGTTACAGCCCATAATGCAAGATATAAGGATCTCATGTCATTCTACAGGTCTGGTAGCACAAAATAAATCAACGCAAGCAAAATGTGTAGCCCCCTTCAGAGGACATTATACATTACAATTAATTTCAGATATACGTTGTTAACAGTCCTGCCATTCGTCATCCCTTTCAAAGCTCGATTTTCATTGAAAAAGCTGCCAATGTCTGCCAGCTCCGTATGACGTCAATTAATGGCAAACAAAAGCACTTACATAATAAATCCGAATAAAACCACTAAGAGGCTAACACAATTGTAATGTCTGCATTCATTTCCATTAATGCAGTTTATGTAAAGATGCCTTGGAGGACCACAAAAGTTAGATCTGTGAACTATAAAATACTCTTTAAAATTGTTTTTTTTTTTTTTTTTGCTGGAAAAGAACAAAGTGCTGATATTCTCTGAAATCTATTACCCATGCCAGAGGGAACTGTAAAATGAATATTTGTGGAGCTTGTGTTCAAACCCATGTTTGAGTATAATTAGCAAGGAATTCTTGGTCTAATGCAGTCAGACTGAATTATGAGCTAATCCTGCTCTGACTAAACCCTGCTCCCGCTGAGAGTATAATGACCAGTCCATTAAGGCATGATTAAACTCCTGTACAGCCACTTCAAATCTTTCTCCTTTTTTCCGGTTTCATGTCAGATTTATATAGGCTGTATAAGCAAACTGAATGGCAATTAAATAGCCCTTAAAACATTAACTGTGAACTTTTTTAAGTGCTTTAAATCTTGGTGATATAAAAAAAAAAAAACACAATGTAACTTAAATAGTCTAAAAGTACTAAATGAAGGCAATACGAGCAGCACTACAATATAAACTTGCACAAATACACATTTTAAAATGAATGATGATTTAAAGAAAGCCTGGTTACGTGTTTGTGTAAATTAAAGGTGTCAGGATGGCGCTCAGACATGAGGCATGTACAAAATAGCTAGACAGAGAGCGACCAAATCCAACTGAATGCGTTTAAGCCATTATTTAATTAACATAATAGCCCTTTCACTCAGTAATACTGGTAAATATCCTAAAAATTACTGGAACAACTTTAATGGTAAATAAATAAAAAAAAGTGCTTTTCACACAGGCAACGGCAATCCATTATTATTTTTTTTCTTTCCGGAAAACAACCATTTTACACATCCATTCCAAAATACCATTCAATTCTGACATCATTAACCAGAAATGACCTCTAAATGGCTGTGATTGTATTTGTAAACATGAAGGGGATCCGTTTATTTTGTCGAAGGATTCTTTTTTATTATTTCAAGCTTTCGCATTTATGCATCAGTTTTTATCCCAGAGACAAACCAAACTATAAACGGAAAATGTTGTTACTAACATCTGTAGGCTGAAGCGCTTCCTACAGCAAAAACATGTTTACACATATGACTAGACAGATGTCTGTTCAATGAACAATTCTGAAGATATACCGTATGAAAAAGCATTGTGATTAACTCAAGTGAAGAGATGTGGATGGAATTCTTATGCATATGGAGATGTACAGTATATGCTTGAGTACGGGTCGCAGC